>NC_142033.1:88447124-88600100 GCF_982192425.1 Myodes glareolus
CACTTACAATTGTGATAATCCCAGCTCGGCGATTCGATCGGGAGCTCCCCGCCCCATCTCCGTTACAGGTGAGATGCGAGACGCTGTAACTAAGGCAACGACTCCCTCCTGATCCTATTGGTGGGCATCTGTTTCTAGTTGTAAATGGCCAAACATCTCCTTTACAGGAGAGCTAATAACATCTTAACATATGGTCTTGAAACTGGGCTGCCAAATGACCTTGCATGGAGATTAATTGAAGGTGTGAATGGCATAGTTCCCAGTCAGGAATGTCAAAATACTGGCTTGGCCTTCTATGTACATATTTCAAGAGGATTTGCTAGTGATACTGAGATGGATTAACGTTAAATATAAAGAAAAACACTATAACTTCAGCAACCACCCGCAAGGCATGTTTCTGTAGCTAAGGAATCTGGATTAGTGTTGCAGGCAGGGAGAGGGCTAATGAATTTGACATCCCATTTTGACCCCTGGGAAAAAAATCTCAGGATACAATCTTCTTAGATGGAGGTAGGCCAAGCAACAATGTCCTTTTGAGGGTGAAATCT
This sequence comes from Myodes glareolus, assembly GCF_982192425.1. Taxonomy (NCBI): domain Eukaryota; kingdom Metazoa; phylum Chordata; class Mammalia; order Rodentia; family Cricetidae; genus Myodes; species Myodes glareolus. Next base: position 88,447,673 of record NC_142033.1, read on the forward strand.
TTTCTGTGGCTTTCTGTAAGATCGTCATGGACAATGCCATTAGTGATTAGAGCTGATTTTGCGTGTTATCTGAGCACACAGCCTGTGACCCATGGACCACATGTGTCCCGTGATAGCTAGGGATTCACCCCAACACTAAATCATAAACCTAAAAACATTACAAGATGTGCATGTGTGTGTGTTAATTACCATATGAGCTTTAGAGACGACTATGGCATGTCACAATATCCAAAGGCTGGACTCACCTAGGTGGTCACCTCTGATTGCCGTTTCTAATTCACCCATGAGAAGGAAATGGGCCAAACACCAGAAAGAAAAAAGCTATACTTTGAACTGTACATTCTTAACTATTTACATGAACTGTGTTCAACTTTCAGATTCCTGCAAGCTTAGTTATAATTATCAATGTCATATTTTAATGGCATAATTTTTGCTTTCACTAGTTCCTTTTGCTTATTACCCGGGTGTGTGTTTAAGCATGTGCAGTTGTTCATTATAACCCACCTGAAAGCCTATGGGTTGTAAATTACAGACATAAAAGGGGACATAAAATAATTTCCCTTTAGAAACTTTGTTCTTTTTTTGTTTTGTTTTATTTTGTTTTTCGAGACAAGGTTTCTCTGTGTAACAGTCCTAGCTGTATTGAAACTAGCTCTATAGACCAGGCTGGCCTCGAACTCATGAAGATTTGCCTGCATCTGCCTCCTGAGCACTGGATTAAAGGCGTGCACCACCACCGCCCAGCCAAAAAAAAAAATTTCCTTTCAAACGCATGCTCACTGATCTATATACTCTAACGAAAGATAAACTGTGTTTTAAGAATGTTGAGAGTTACTTGGACTCGACCTTTCTCTGCCCAGTTTACCCAGTTTACTCTGCTCTCTGGGCCACAGGAGACAGACTTCAAATGTTGAAGCCATCAGCCCCTAGCTGCACAATCAACTGGCAAGTAAGAATTCCTTGGTATCAGAGCCGAATGGAACTGAGCCATGTCATTACTATACACAGTACACATTGGTTTCTTGAACTCACAAATGCCAGACAGCACCCATTAGTAGTAATTGAAAAAATAGTTGGTATAATACAAAAAATAGGTAAATAATCCTTCCCAAATTTGCATTAGTCATTAATTTACAGTGTACTTTTTCTTATGTACTCGTGCTGACAAGAGTCCATAGGTATAATTTAATCTCCCCTAAACAAGCATTCCAAATCTCTTTTTAGATTACTTGTTATTATTATTATTATTATTATTATTATTATTATTATTATTATTATTTTCTGAGACAGGGTTTCTCTGTAGCTTTGGAGCCTGTCCTGGAACTAGCTCTTGTAGACCCGACTGGCCTCGAACTCACAGACATCCTGCTGCCTCTGCCTCCCGAGTGCTGGGATTAAAGGCATGCGCCACCACCGCCTGGCTAATTATTTTAAATTATATGTACACGTATGGGTATGTTTGCATGCATGCAGATGCCCCCACAGGCCAGAGGCATTGGGGACTCTGGAGCTAGGCTTACAGGTGATTGTAAAACCTCCCAACAGGGGTGCTGAGAATTGAACTCAGATCCTCCACAAGAGCACTAAGTGTTCTTAACTGCTGACCCATCTCTCTAGCCCGTCCAAATTTGCTTTGTTAAAAAAAAATAAAATAAAAGCATAACCCTTTATGTTTAGATGAAAGAAGATGAAGTGGATCAGCTTTATCTAATTTTCTAAATTAAATAAGAGGAAAAACAAACACGAGAATGACGTAAAGCAATGTACGTCTGATTCCCTTGGCTTTCCAGGGGGCCAAACCCCTCAGAAAATTCATCTGGGCCCCTGAAATTCAACACACACTGTGCTCTCAAGAGAACACAACAGACCAGCCATCTGCTGGATAGCCATTGGCAAAAAGAGTCCCACAAATACTAAAAAGAGAGAACACTGAATGCTGAATACTGACCATCACTGGAGTGCCAGGTTCAGACATCTGGGAGCATGAAACGCAAATAGAGTTATAAAAAGATTCCATGGCCCTGCATGTTGCAAATCCACCTCTTAGCTCACCGAAAGGAGCCAGTGGACAGAGACCTCGGTGGAGAAGGCAATTAGTGGTAGGGAATGCAGTTCCTTCCTTTGCTTTCTCCATTCGTTCCCTCCCATTCCTTTCAAATCTCCCACGAGTCCAATTTGGGAATTCTTGCAAAGGCTAAAGTCCGGCAGCTTAACAGCTATTAAACACGCTCGTAAAGTGAAGATGCGTCCAGTGATTTGGGCTCCTGGCAGCGTCAGAGGAATATGGCAAATGGCAGAGCTCCTTTACTGAAAGGAAATAATGGAAGGGCTGGAGGGAGGGGCTGTGGATAAACCAGATTGGGGGCTTCAGATGGCCACCTACAGAGTGCACTAACCCGCACTGGTATTGCTATTTAGTACCTGTGAAGTCCACCAGTATGCATTATTAAATTCATGTATTATTGAATCATGAATCCTCGTTCCCCGATAAGAAATGGAGATGATTTTTTTTTTTAGTTTAAATTAAAGCCCTGCCTCCTTATTTGAATAAAACCGCATTACTGGCTGCCTAGCATGCTAATCAGAAAAGTGTGCATTAAGCAGGTAAGGCCATATAAATTAAAAAATAATGAAACAAGACTTTCCAGCCAGACATTGTTCCCTCGCCTGCTTTTCATGACAGCGGATTTCCTACTCGGAGTTGATAAGACAACGGCAAATGAAGATAACAACATGAGAGGAAAATCATTCACTCTAATGGGCTCCACCTGTGCAGACTTCAGCTCATTTACATGGCTGCAGAAAAATTAGAAATCACGCGGCAATTAGTCTGTTCTGGATTATGCAGTGTGTCAACTGATACCACTCAGGAGGGCACTCGCGCTAAAACGGTTTCAGAAGATAAATCTCCCTCCTGTACAAACAGTTTTAATTACCTGGAAAACGGCCCTGCCTATTGAGAAATCTCCATTGTGAACCTGGGCTGCTCTTCTGCTATTGAAATCAGATGTTGGGAAATTCCAGTGTTTATGGAATTGACTCATACAGTATTTGATGACTTGTTGAAAAAAAAAAAAATGGACCTCTCGGTCGGGTCCCCGGCTGTTCATCACAAACCTCTTTTCATGTCTCCTTCAGGGTTGGTCTAGGAAAGGTTGGCGAGTCGGGTTTTGTTTTTACTGCTTCTGTGTCCTGGTAACCCTTGCGTCTTGGACCTTTGCTCTTGTAGGTCTACGCAAATCTCATCGTTTGTTTTTAAAGTAATTTTAAATATGAGGCTCAAGTCAAGACATCGAGCAACTACAACCTTATGAATAAAATAGTACCGTGGTCAGATACGTAGATATTCACTTAAGACACTGAGGTGAACACTTCATGCTCATCAATGGCTTTGAAATGTGTATTATGTTCTTAGAAAGCTAGAGGAATGGTAGGCCATAAACCCAGGTTTTACAATTAGCAGAGATCCTTTAAAGTTCAAAGCTTTGCTTTGATTTGCTTACAGAGATGCCTATGCAGCCATACCTACCCCATTAATTTGTCATCGCTGCTTGGGGGCTTTGCGGTTGTCTTCTTGGATTTAGGGAGAGGCAGTTACAGCTGGATTAAGAGTTGCGTTCACAGCAGAAGCAGGGTTGTGGTGAGCGCTCTGTAGGGAGAACTTTGGACCTTGGGTAGAAGTTGCTTCTTGAGATGTTGCTAGAATCTTTAGCCTCTGTCTCATACAGCTTTGGAGAGAAGGTAAAAAGCCTCTTCAGAAAACATCAGACAAGCCCGTAGCCTTATCTCCTAGATTTTCTTCCCAGAACATGGATTATCCTTAGCAAATGGTTGTAGGAATACCTGAGAGGCAGTACACTCCTAACAAAAGCAAAATCAGTGGTGGAGGCTTCCTCTAATATGGTGGGGCTTTTCGCACTGCGTCCTGCCTTCAGAATCAGTTTAGTATTGTAACCCAGACTCAAACTATGGTCTCCTGAGGTGGCTCACACGGAACTGTAGGGTACCAGCCTTCACTCTTTGTCCCAGGAGCATTATTGGTGAAGCACCCTCCAGGAAAGAGCGTCAAGGAGTTATAGTGTAGCAGACATTGTTGAAGCCCCTTCCTGAACAGCCAGAGGCATCTAGCCAGTCAAAGACTCTGAAACGGACTGCAGTGAAGAAGGATGGAATCCGAGTGTTCCAGATTGCACAATAAACACACTCCAATCCTTCGGGCAATGCAACAAGCACTCCTTTACATGAAGAGTCCACGAGGATGTGTTTTATAGTGTGAGGCTGAATTGCCTAGCACTGGTTTTTCCTAGGGAGAGGACACAAGGACACTGGGCCTTGGCTCATGCCCTAGGGAACACAGGAAAGACCTCACTACCTGAGTGATTGGAGTCTTTCAGAAACAAGGTTGCTCCATCTCAATGTCTATAAAAACCATACATCCACACCACTGCACACAGGTACATAGGTGCACTCTCCCCAGCTACCCTATCAGAGCCTTATTCAGGCATCTGACCAAGATTCCTTAAATAAACCACCGAACACAGAAAGGGTTTTTTAGCTATCTTCCAAGGCTGTATTCAATCAGTGCCAACCTAGATGGTCAGGAATACAAGCTATTTTGTTGCCCACAGTGAACAGCTCAAGGCATTTGGGCATCATTCTTTCTAAGAACCAGAGACTGGCGATGCCCTAGCAATATTTTAAGCCAACCCATTTCTTTTCTGGCAGGGCCCCCTCTCACTTTACTCCACCTTCCCTGAGAAACAGCGTGAAGTGCTGGACGAAGTTAAATCAGAGTAGCTGGTCATTCGACCTGGAAGCAATCTTAGGGGCGGTGAAGTTCCTTGTCCTCATTTGACAGATGAGGGCAGTGAGACCCAGATGGATGGACCAAATTTTGGTGGATGACATGCTGAGTCAGCCATGGAAGAACATTGTATCTACAGCCTTCAGACGTAAAGACCGGAAGTGAGCCACAGGGGTAGACCCAGAGTTGCAAACACTGCCGTGGCCCACAACCTTTTAGAAGGGGAAGAGGGCAGACTCCTCCATTCGAAAGAGTCCCTGAAGATTTGTCAGCTCAAGCAAAATGGAGCAGAAACTCAAAAGTCACAATTAGAAATTTAGTCAGTCTCAGGAGTCAGAAACTCGGAAGTACAATGCCATCAAGAAAAGCAGAGCCCTCATGCCAACCCCTTGGAACTGTACATGTCTTAGGAGAGAATAAGAAATTAAGTAGTTGAAAAGTCAGTCAACAAACTACAGTAGCAGTCCCTTCAGAGAAAGAGAAAGAGAGAGAGAGAGAGAGAGAGAGAGAGAGAGAGAGAGAGAGAGCATCTCTGAAATGACGATGTTAACACATCAATCATCATTCTGCTTAGGAAAACAGGAAAACATGCTGAGCACCAGTGTTTCAGTCGGGCAGAACAGTCTGATCTTGGGAGAAGACTCCAGCCAGTACAGACCTTATTTACATGAGGCTTGTTCCAACAGTCAATGGGAAAGTCACCATTAAAAAAGCAACGACATCAAGAACAACAAAGAAATTTTACTAACAGAGTACAGAGTATCACATGACCTCTAAAAATGATATTTATCCTATTGATATGATGCTTGGTGAAGCTGCCATGTGTTTTGGACATAAGACTTTGAGAAGGTGAACTGGAGTTGGCCTACAGTGCCAGGGGACTAGTTTTCACCCCAAGGTGCTGTGCAAGCTGCCATAGGAGAAAAGCAGTGAGCCACCCTACCCAACCGTGCTGCCTATGAACCAACAGCTGCCAGAAGAGCGAGATCCTCCCGGGAGTGCATTTGCCACACATATCTAAAAGGGAGCCAGAATTCTCCTGGTTGGACTTAAAGCCCTGCTCAGTAGGAGGGGATTCATGCCTGGTAATATAAACCTAACCAAGAACCCATGGATAGAGAGATCATAGACCCAGGAGGCGAACCTACTACTTCCACGTCCCTAAAGCAGCCTGGTTTCTAGCCGTATTCTAAACACTTATTGTCATACTCAGATTTGAGTGTAGCTCTTACAAGAGATGCTTCTTTTTTTTTTTAATTTAAGAAGATAGACTATTACAGAGCTCCAAAAATGGTCAAAGTACAGAGAATAAGTGACGAACTGCTGCCCAATGCTAACTGATACAACTAAGACCCAAGCTCAACACCAAAGGCTCAGGGGCCATCAGAAAAGAGAGGGTGGAAAGCCCGTAAAAGCTAGGGGACCATGATAAGACTGTGGAATTGTGTCTCCTAGAAATGGCAGAGAAACTGTACCCATGGCATCCCCATGATGCTGTTGACTAGACAAGACCTGTACAGTGACAATACCAGGTGACATGCCCACATAGATGGGAAAGACATCACAAGGTCTCACCCTCGGTAAAGAGCCAAGGATAAGCAACAGCAGCTGAGAGGGATCCCTCTTCTCCTGGGATGTGCCTCTGATAGGTCACCTCATCACAGGAGGTCAGCCCTAATCACAGGCCTGCGTGAGTGATGCTAAATGGACTCAGTAGGCAGAAGTGGTGGAAGAGAGGGCATGAACTTGAGAAAGAGGGGTGGAGGCACACAGAATACAGTACTTACGTAAGAAATTCTCGAAATAAAAGATTGAATTTAAAAAACCCAGAAGCGGGGGTGGGAGGGTAGTTGGAAGGGAAGAGGGTTAGAGAGAAGGGAGCAGGGGAGGAATGGGAAATGTTCGGGGGACTGGGAGGCGGGAGGGAGGAAGGATAGATATGGGTTCAGGGAAGAATATATCTCAACTATGGAAGTCAGTTTAGGGTTTACTAGAGACTTGACTGTAAATGGGATCCCAGGTCCAAGGAGAGATCCCCAGATTGTTCTCTGGACAGAGGAGAGGGTGCCTGAACTGGCCTTGGCCCATAACCATACTGATGAATATTTTGCTTACCACCATAGATCCTTCATCTGGCAATGGATGGAGATAGAGACGGGGACCTACGTTGGAACACTGGACTTAACTCCCTAGGTCCAAGCGAGAAGCAGAAGGAAGAAGAACGTGAGCAGGGAGGGCAAGATCAGAGGGAACCTTCATCCGGCAATGGATGGCGATGCAGATGGAGACCCACATTGGAGCACCGACTGAACGACCCAAGGTCCAAAGGAGGAGCAGAAGGAGGAAGAACATGAAAAAGGAAATCAGAACCGCAAGGGGAGCGATCACCCACTGATACAAGGGGACTGATCTAATGAGAGTTCACCAAGGCTAGTTGACTGAGACTGAAGGAGCGCTTGATCCAACCAGATTCTCTGGAGGAGGCTGGATTCCCTGAATGTGGCTGACCCGAAGTCTTTCTAAAAAGCCATTGACAATGACTCTGGGACTTGTTTCCTCTGCTTATTCTGGATTTTTGGGGATCCAGTCTGTTTGGATACTCACCTTCCTGGACCTGGAGGGAGCGGGGAGGAACTTGAACTACCCACAGGGCAGGAAACCCGGACTGCTCTTAGGGATGGAGAGGGAAGAGGAGAGGGAGTAGGGGTAGTGGGAGGGTATTGGGAGGAGGGGCGAAAATGGAAACTTTTATATTTTAATAAACTTTAAAAAAAAAGAAAAAAGAAAAAAGAAAGAAAGAAAAAAAAACAGAAGCAGTCTGTACCGAGGGACATTTTGAAGAGCAAGAACTATTTTGAAGTGTAAGAACAATGGGAAAAAAATTGAAGTATCTTTGGATTTGATCACCTAAGATAAGAAACAGTGGCGTGTTAGAAGCTGGCCGCCTGAGAGAAGCTGAGAAAATGATTCCAGAAAGCCCTGGCTACTTAGAAATGCGCGTCTCTAGCCCAGACCATGGCTCTGAACTTCGGGCTCAGAGACCCAGTGGCCTCTTGACATCAGTCAGCACACTTTGTGTTCTAGTTATGAGAGGCGAGGTGTCCTGGCTTTTGGACAGGGTAGAACCAACTATATCTCACCTCCCAAACCCCTCTGAAAACCTCTACCTGACCAGAGCGTTTCTTTTCCTGAGGTCAGGTATGTGTCTTCTCATGGTATTTTGGAGCGACCGTGATGTTGAGGACAATTGTTGGGTGATCCACCCGGGCTCAGAATCTCAAAGGGCCTCTGCTTTCCCTGCTGAGCTGTGGCCTCATTTCCTCCACCCCTTCAGTTAAGGTTTGTAAAATTTGCAGCTTACCTTTGTGCCTTTGCTGTGGGCCCAGTGCCAATTCCTGCACACCCTTATCAGCCATGACAAAGGAAAAAAGGTCTGCAGACTAATAAATGCAGAGTAGATGCAGCCGATGAAGCCACGCTTCTGCACTCACCATAACGGGAGCTTATGGGAGATGCTGAGAGGATGTGTATGGTATCCATCGGAGGGTGGACCTCACCGTACTTGTTACCTTCGACTGACAGCAGTCAAAACGGGACAAAATTTGCACAGTGATAGTATACTGAAATGACCCTGCGGCTGTAAGCCCAAGAAGACCCAGGCCTCTATCTCCTCTCTGTTCCTACTCACCGCCCGGTGATCTCATCCTGAATTATGGCTGTGAACACCAGAAAGCACTGACGACTTGGAAATGTATGTCTCCAACACAGACCTTGGCCCTGAACTTCAGACTCATAGATTCAATGGCCTCCTTGACATCTGTCTTGGAAGTCTAAACATATCACAGACACTTACCTCCCAGATGAGCCCTGATCGGTCTTCACACGTCCCTCCTCTGTCTCAGAAAGTGACAATTCCAGTCTTCTGATGCCCCATTTTCTCCTTCACCCAGCCCTGCCTTTGACTGAGCTGGAAACCCTGTCAGCTCCTAGCTACTATCTGACATTTAGTAGTAATGTACCTACTATCTGACACATCTTCTTACTTGCACGGGAAGTCTTCTGGCCCAAGACTCCATCATGGCTTTCTTCGGTGAACCACCAGCATCTCTAACTCAGCACCTTGTCATTCCCTTGCTCTACCTATTGTCTATGCTCACTTCAGTAGCTCAATGTCAGGTCACACTTTTGACAAGGACTGCCATGTCTTTGAGATCAGCTCAGTAGAGTGGACAGAACACCTCACTGGTTAGCCCTTCACACGTCAGCTCCTTTTACATCTCAAAGTTGCTCTGCATTCCCTCCATACACATTCTGCCTCTGTGCATGCATGTGTGTGTGCATGTGTATGTCTGTGTGCACGTATGTGCATTGTGTATGTGTGTGTGTGTACATGGATAGAGGTCAGAGTGGGCCTTAAGTCTAAAGAGCGGTGGGTTACCAGTGCCTGTGTGTGTGCATGCATGTGTGTGTGCACGTATGTGCATTGTGTGTGCATGTGTGTGTGTGTGTGTGTGCGTGTGTGTACATAGATAGAGGTCAGAGTGGGCCTTAAGTCTAATTAAAGAGCGGTGGGTTACCAGTGCCTGTGTGTGTGTGTGCATGTGTGTGTGCACGTATGTGCATGGTGTGTGCATGTGTGTATGTGTGCGTGTGTGTACATGGATTGAGGTCAGAGTGGGCCTTAAGTCTAATTGAAGAGCGGTGGGTTACCACTGATACACGAGGGCCACTTTTCTTGTTCCTTTACAAATACCTTTGCATGCTGGTGTTGTCACAGTTTATAAGGGTAGCTGGATGGGACTGTTCAGTGCTTCCCTCCCTTGGCAGCATGCATGGTATTTTCTGGAACTATGGAAGCTAGACCACAGGAAAGAGGCTTTCAGGTCAGATCCAACTTCAGTTCTTTGAGTCGTATGTTCTATAAGGATGTAGTGTCTTCAGCAACTGGGGCCCATGTTCAACCCCTGGGAGGCAACCAAGGGTCACATTAATGATTTATCTTGTTTGAGGAGTCCCTTGGACTACCCTGACCGACCCTTCAAAAGTTGGTTTCATGGTTCTTGTGAGAACTGTCAGCCCAAGTGTCTTAATTTACATTAAGATGTGTGTATGTGTGTGTGTGTGCACATGTGTGTGTGTATGTATTACTTATGTTTCTTATGTATAATTTTAGGTAAATACAAAGTAATCTGATTCCTTGAGACTTTGTCAATCAACACTGGTGTTATTTGTCCCTCCTCCTCTTGTGTTGACCTCCATCCTTTTCTCCCTCCTCTCCAGTTGGAGCCTCCCCCCCACACCGTTATTCTGTTCTCCCCTCTTTATATCACCTGTATCCTGCTGTTCCTCTCCCTTCCTGCCAGCCGCCATAAGCCTGCCTGCTTTCTGTGCCTACTCCATGTTATATACGCCCATCTGAGGATCTGGAACAAGGATCTGCAGCGGAGAGAGAAAATGCAGCATTTGTCTTTCTGGATCTGGGCTCCTTCACTCAGTATAATCTTTTCTAGCTCCGTTCATTTACAAGGAAATCTCATTAGTTAATTTTTCTTTTTAGACGAATGGTTTTTAATTGTATTTTGTACTACATCTTCATTATTAATTCATCTGTTGAATGACATCTACGTTGTTTCCATTTCCTGGCTATTGTGAATAAGGCAGCTACAAACATTGCCAAGTAACTATCTGTGGAGGAGAATGTCGGGTCCTCAGAGGCATATGCCAAGGAGATGGGCTGCCTGATAGATTTACACTTAGCTTTTTGAGGACTCTCCACACTGGTTTTTGGAGCAGTCTTGCTAATTTATACTTTCACCACCAGTGAACGAGGGATCCTCTTTCTTTCCATCCCTGTAGTATGTGTTGGCAATTCTTATGTTAATCTTGGCCATTTTAACTACGATAAGGTGAAACCTCAAAGATATTTTAAAATTTGCATTTCCCTGATAAACCCCAGTAGCACAGACACTGAGAGAAACAATAAATGGGACCTTCTGAAACAGAAAAGCTTCTGTAAAGCAAAGGACATGGCCTACAAGACAAAAAGGCAGTCTAAAGAATGGGAAAAGATCTTTACCAACCCCACATCAGACATAGGGCTGATCTTCAAAGTATATTAAAAACTCAAGAAATTGGTCATCACAGAACACATAATCCAAGAAAAAAATGGAGTACAAACCTAAACAGAGAACTCTCAACAGAGGAATCAAAAATGACTGAAAGACACTTAAGGAAATGCTCAACATCCTTAGCCATCAGAGAAATGTAAATCAAAACAACTCTGAGAGTCCATCTTACACCTGTAAGAATGGCCAAGATCAAAAACACTGATGACAACTTATGCTGGAGAGGATGTGGGGTAAAGGGAACACTTCTGCATTGCTGGTGGGAGTGCAAGCTGGTACAGCCCCTTTGGATGTCAGTGTGGCAATTTGTCAGAAAATTAAGAAACAACCTTCCTCAAGACCCAGTAATACCACTTTTGGGTCTATATCCAAAGGATGCTCAATCGTGCTACAAGGACATGTGCTCAAATATGTTCATAACAACTTTGTTTGTCATAGCCAAAATCTGGAAACAACCTAAATGCCCCTTGACCTAAGAATGAATAAGGAAAATGTGGTACATTTACACAATGGAGTACTACACAGCAGAAAAAGTAATAACATCTTGAAATTTGCAAGCAAATAGATGAAGCTAGAAAATATTATATTGAGTGAGGTAACCCAGACCCAGAAAGACAATCATCATATATACACACTCATAAGTGGTTTTTAGACATAAAACAAAGAAAATCAGGCTGCAAATCACAATCTCAGAGAACCTAGACAACAATGAGAACCCTAAGAGAGACATACATGGATCTAATCTGCATGGGAAGTAGAAAAGGCAAGATCTCCTGAGTAAATTGGGAGCATGGGGATCATGGGAAAGGGTTGAAGGGGAGGGGAGAGAAAGGAAGGGGAGAAGAGAAAAATGTATAGCTCAATAAAATCAATTTTATAAAATGGTAAACACTTTTGAAGTATTTCTTAGGCACTTCTGTTTCTTCCACTGAGAACTGTGTCCAGATCTCTAGCCATTTTTTGAGTTGGGTCATTTGTTGACCTGACTCTGAGTTTTGAATTCTCTGCATATTCTGGGAATCAATCCCTTGTCAGAGGGGTATCCAAAAAAAAAAAAAAAGAATCATTTCCAATTCTGTGGGTTTCTTCATTTGGTTGATGGTTTCCTTAGCAGAAGATTTTTAGTTATGTGATGTCCCACTTGTCCATGGTTGACCTTAATTCCTTACCAAGTAGAACCCTGCTCAGAAAGTCCTTTCATGCACCCCTATCTTTTAGGGTACTGTCCACGTTTTCTTCTAGTGGTTTGCGTGTTTCAGTTTTCAAATTGAGATATTTCTAGTAAGTAAAACTACAGATTAATTTACGAAGATATTTCATACTTTTTATTTTGGGTTTTTAATTCATGTGTAAGCTCGACATATCATGACTGTATGTATTTATTCCTCAAGATCTCTCATCCTTGTTTCGTGGTATTTATTGTATAAATTTTGCAGATATGTTTCTGCTATTTATAATGGTTCTTCTTTAAAATGTCAATTCTGACTTCATCTTAATATGTCAATACATTGACTTTTGTCCAGAAGTCTTGTATATGGTGACTTTTGTATATTTAGTAGTTCTACGGCATTTACATTGGTCCTTAGGATTTTCTAGCTCTGTTGCTTACAATGTTGATTTTACTTCCACCGATCCAATCTGTGTTCCTTTTACTTTTCTTTCTTAGTCGCAATAGTTAGGATCAGTAGTAACTGAGTTTTTTCTCTATTATATACATATAAGTATAAATGCATACATATAAACATATATTTGTAGGTATGTTTGTGTACATATATAAGGAGAAGCAGAAGAAAATATATGTACACACATATGTACATATATATGTGTACATATATTTTCTTCTACTTCTGAGTATATTTGTACACAAGCAAACATATTGTGGAGGTCAGGAAACAAATTATAGAGATTGGTTCTCTCCTGCTTGGGAAATAATTTTATCAGGTTTTAGAAAGTCCCTCTTGTTCCTATTTTGCTGACATACTTTATTACGAATGGATGTAAAATGTTGCCAAATGCTTTGGCTACGTCAGTGGTGATCATATGCTTTTGTAGTATTAATCCATTGGTGTGGTGATTTACATGGACTGATTTTTCACATGCTGGACGAGTCTCCATCATTACATCAAACCCACACTTGTCGCTCTGTATTGTTGTAGTCAAGTGGATCATTGTTTCAGAGGAGATTTTGTTTCTACATTCACAAGACCTGCTGTCCCTCAGGTCCCTCTCCTTTGTGAGGCTTCATACACAGCAAGGCAATGGAACTCTGTAAAATAAAAGTCACCCTCTGCTCCTACCTCTAAAAAAACTTGGGTTTGGCTCCATTTCTTCTTTAATGTTTATTGAATTCACTGGCGAACACATAAGAACCTTGTCTTTTTAAATGGGTTTTTAATTAGGACTTCAATTCCATAAACAGATAGGCCTATCCCTTTAATAGATACACCTGTTCAAGTATCTGTCTTATCTTGAGGGAGTTTCGGGAGTTTACCAATCTCTCAGGAGTTTTCCCTTTACACATAAGATGTCAGATTTACGGCCATGCGCTCCTGCCTTATTTTCAACATTGTCCCTCGGTCACCGCTTATCATCATTTGGTTACGAGGTGGATCATCGTGATTTCCTTTATGTTTATTCCGAACAGAACAAGGAGCTTTCTCCGGCTTCTTGAATCTCTGTGTTTCCTCTATGTAGTTACATACTCTGTGCTCATTATGATACAAGCAGCGATCTGCAGCTTGATCCCTGAGTCCCTTGTGCTCCCCTTCTCCGGGTACTCCTCCCTCCCTCCTCCCTCCCTCCCTCTCTCTCTCCCCCCGTCTCTCTCATACATGGACCGTGATGCCAACCACCATATCATCACGAAACCCTATGCCAGCACTACTCCTAAGCCAATGCCAGCGGCATGCTCTTGACCCAGAACCACGAGCTACAGAAACCTCTTTTCTTTACAAAGTAAAAATACCTAAGTGAAGGTTCTCCCATTGACAATAACTCTTTTAGAGCCTGGCTGCTAGTTCCCCCACCTCTGTCATGTCAGCATCATGTTTCTGCTGACTGGCTGTGTTCTGACTGAGGATCATAATTTTTGCGCTTCTTTTATATACCTTTGATATACAAAGCACACACTTTGGTGAGTTTCTGGGAAGGTACCAAGCAATATCATACAACACAATTCCTTTAAACGGAATTTTTTTCTAATCCTCAAAAATCAACTTTTACTTCATTAAATTCAATCTGTTTCCTCATGCCCTGGAACCTCTGAAGTGATCTCTGTACTTGTAAATTCAAAAGAACTTTATACAAATGAAATCACATAGTACGACATCTTTTCTACCTGGCTTCTTTTGCTTATCATAATGCCTTTGGAGCAGAGTTGGTGTTTCACGTGTAAATGCATTTTTTCCTATCACTGAGGTCTAGCTGCTTTATTAACACACCACTCTGTTCATTCACCCACAATTCTGATGTGTATTGGGATTGTTTTCCAGTTTTGGCCATCATGACTAAACTTCATGGATTATTTGAGAACAAGCATTTTAAATTGCCATGTCTTCATTTCTCTTGGGGAAGTATCTGCCAGGTAGTGTCTACAGGGCTCCTTCCCTGGTCTCACTTAGTTTCCTTAATACACAAAAGAAACAACAGGCAGCACTGGGCCCAAGTACTTTTGTAGCGCTCTCTCTCTCTCTCTCTCTCTCTCTCTCTCTCTCTCTCTCTCTCTCTCTTCCTCCCTCCCTCCTAGCATCCACTAACTATTATTTTTACTCTTTCAATCAACAAGACTACCAATCCCTATTTTTCTGTACCATGCTGAAACAGAACCTGCCTCACAGACCACTATACCTCCTCACAGACCCCGTACACCTCCTCACAGACCCCTACACCTCCTCACAGACCCCGTACACCTCCTCACAGACCCCTACACCTCCTCACAGACCCCCTATACCTCCTCACAGATCCCTACACCTCCTCACAGACCCCCTACACCTCCTCACAGACCCCCTACACCTCCTCACAGACTACTACACCTCCTCACAGACCCCTGCACCTCCTCACAGACGACTTCACCTCCTCACAGACCCCTGCACCTCCTCACAGACGACTACACCTCCTCACAGACCCCTGCACCTCCTCACAGACGACTACACCTCCTCACAGACCCCTGCACCTCCTCACAGACCCCTACACCTCCTCACAGACCCCTACACCTCCTCACAGACCACTACACCTCCTCACAGACCCCTACACCTCCTCACAGACCACTACACCTCCTCACAGATCCCCTACACCTCCTGTTGGTTCTCTGAAGACCTCTGCTCTCTGGACACCAGAAACACATGCCTCCCAGCTCTCAATCTCTGCAGACTACTGCTCTACATGCTTGGTCTGACATCGCCAGTTACCTCGAGTAGCCTAGTTTTAATGTAAGAATTGATGCCAATGTGGTGATGAACTTCATTAGACATTTCCTTTCTACATCAGTTGAGACAGGACACAATGTCCTCCTTTAACAACCTCACATTGCATGAATGATCTTCCAGTGCCCAGTTGTGAGCTTAATCTACCAGACTGAAGTGAATGAGTTTAAACATGCACTTGGGTCTAATGGATAACGTTTTGAAACTTTCACTATTCTATTAAGATTTGTTTTTATAATTCTCTTGTAGAACCAAGATTACACTAACATCGAAAATGAGTTGGGCAGAGTAGCCTTGGTGCCTATCCTGGAACTAGCTCTTGTAGACCAGGCTGGCCTCAAACTCACAGGTGGATACCTGTCTCTGCCTCCCAAGTGCTGGGATTAAAGGCGTTTGCCACCACCGCCCGGCTTTGTGAGTGATTTTTGAAGATAAAAAGTACCAGTCTCCAAAAGTTTGGAAGAAATTTCTCTTAATGCTGCCTGCTCCTGAACCAATTTGTAAATTTCTAATTGATACTTTAATTTATTTTGTGGTTATTTTTCTATATGTGAGTTATTTGCCTTTTATGTTTTTCAAGAACTTCATGATTTTCTACTTTCTTGAACTTATTAGATTTTGACAGACATTTAAATTTATGTATTTCATTGCAAATTATACTTTAGCGATGACCCCCAGATTATATATTATTTCCTTTTTTTTAGCTCAAACTATTTCTTACACTTGCCTATTTTATGAAAAGATTTTTAAGAAATATGTATTTGGTTTTCTTGAAATACAATTGTTTTACATTTTTTCTTTTATATTACTGTTTGAGCCAGGACACTGTGGCTCAAGCCTATAATTCCAGTACTTTGAAAACTGGAGGTAGACGTTCATGATGAGTTCAAACCCAGCCTGCACTATATAGTCAGTTCCAAGTCAGCCTGGGCTGCAGAGTAAAACCCTACCCTTCATAATAAATGAATGAATAAGTAAATAAATTCATTATTGATTTTAAATATATTGGATTATAAACTTGAAAGCTTAAGTCATTATGTTGTTAATCTTTCATAAGTATTGAAGTTTGTATGTGTGCCTCAGTGTTAGGCTTATTTTTGGTATAATTCTGTCTATGGATGTTTTATGTGATGTTCCAAGCAGAATCTACTTTCCCTATGCATTTTTCATAAAGGTATTTAAATAGAGAAATGCAGAGATATGAAGTCTGAGATTACTAATAATGTCCTTCCTGTTTTCTACATCTGCATCTTTAATCTCCTTGATGGAGCTCACTCTGAGAATGAGTTAAAGTCTCTAAGTACTGTTGAGTCTACTCTCTTCTGATTTCACCCTGACGACTCACCCACCGTTCGGTATATGTATGCTCACGACTGTCGTATCTTTTCTTGATACTCATTTTCTCATGATACTGTATGTTGTCTAGAAAAAAACTGCCAAGAAACTAATTCCTACTTTCACAACAATAAATCTATCACTTAAAGACATGAATCAGACTGTTCGCTTTTTAAAATTGTTTTTATTGAGCTATATATTTTTCTCCACTCCTTTCCCTTCCTCTCTACTCTCCTCTACCCTGTCCCATGGTCCTCATGCTCCCAATTTACTCAGAAGATCCTGTCTTTTTCTACTTACCACATAGATTAGATCCATGTCTCTTAGGATTCTCATTGTTGTCTAGGTTTCTGGGGTTGTGAATTTTAGGCTGTTTTCTTTTGCTTTATGTCTAAAAACGACTTATGAGTGAGAACATATGATAGTTGTCTTTCTTGGTCTGGGTGGCATCACTCAAAATGATGTTTTCTAGTTCCCTTCATTTGCCTGCAAATTTCAAGATGTCATTACTTTTTCTCCGCTGTGTAGTATTCCATTGTGTAAATCTATCACATTTTCTTTGTCCGTTCTTTGGCCGAGAGGCATTTAGGTTGTTTCCAGGTTCTGGCTATGACAAACAATGCTACTATGAACATAGTTGAGCACATGTTCTTATGGTACAATTGAACATCCTTTGGGTATATACCTAAAAATGGTATTGCTGGGCCTTGAGGTAGGTGGTTTCTTAATTTTCTGAGAAATTGCCACACTAATTTCCAAAGGGGCTGTACCAGTTTGCACTCTCATCAGAAATGGAGGAGTATTTCATTTGCCTCACATCCTCTCCAGCACAAGCTGTTATCAGTGTTTTTGATCTTGGAATCTCAGAATTGTTTTGATTTGCATTTCTCTGATGGCTAAAGATGCTGAGCATTTCCTTAAGTGTCTTTCAGCCATATGAAAAAAACCTTTGACAAAATTCAACACCCCTTCATGATAAAGGTCTTGGAGAGAGCAGGGGTACAAGGAACATACCTGAATATAATAAAGGCAATATACAGCAAGCCAACAGCCAATATTAAACTAAATGGAGAGACACTCAAAGTGATTCCATTAAAATCAGAAACAGGACAAGGATGACCACTTTCTCCATATTTTTTAATATAATACTTGAGGTTCTACCTAGAGCAATAAGACAACAAAAGGAGATCAAGGGAATACAAATCTGAAAAGAAGTCAAACTTTCACTATTTGCTGATGATATGATTGTTTACATAAGTGAACCCAAAAATCCTACCAAGTAACTCCTACAACTCATAAATACCTTCAGTAATATAGCAGGATACAAGATTAACTCACAATAGTCAGTAGCCCTCATGTACACATATGATAAATGGGCTCAGAGAGGAATTAGAGAAACATCATCCTTTACAGTAGCCACAAATAACATAAAATATCTTGGAGTAACTTTAAACAAACAAATGGAAGACTTGTAAGACAAGAACTTTAAATCTCTGTTTGTGGTTTTGTTTTTTGTTTGTTTGTTTGTTTGTTTGATCATTGTTCTCATCTTTGTTGTTGAATTCATTTTGAAAAGCTTCAAAGAGTCTTCTCTAATTCCTGTGGTTTTAGGTTAATGCTACATTTCTCTCAGTGTTTTATATATTCTTTCGATTCAGCCCTATGTTTCTGGCTTCCCTAAATGTGTTTTAAATGATTTCACTTACAAAATCCAGGTAGAGTTTGCCAGTGAAGTTGACCACAAGCTTTTTGCATATGAGCAAACTGATTTGAAACAATGGAAGATACAGAATAATACTGGCTCTTGTGTTAAAATCCATCATGGTTTGGCTGTTGCCTACCACGACTGCCTCACTTTCGGTGTGCCCCATTTTGTACTCCTAGGTAGGCATTTCCCCTGTGCTTGAACTCTCCTTACTTACTGTCCATCAGACAAAATTTTATTCATCATTCCATTCTCATGCTAAGTAGTCCTCCATCTAAACATATTTCCTATTACGTAAGGCAAAAACAAGATTTTGGTTTCTATCCTTATTGTTCTTTATACCAAGTCACATCACGTCACTTACCTCACTAAATTTAAATAACCATGACTGGTATATAAAATGATTTTTCATAATTTTCCTAATAACATATCACCTAGCATGGTACATATTAATTAATTCTGAGTGGGGTACTTGGGGTCTGGCCATTTGAAAGATACAGGAAAACATTGCCAAAATGCTTCATTTCTAAGTTCATAATGGCCTTTTCTCAAAGAGATGAACACTGGACTCAGAACAGATCAGGAGCCCTAATGTCTGCCTTGTGAGACTCCCTAGAAGCACAGTGTCTTAGTTATTTTTTCTGTTAAGTCTATAAACATCATGACAAAAGCCCTTGAAGGGAGAGTTTTTTTCTGGCTCACAGTCGAAGGTTACCATTCATCATGGCAGAGAAGTCACAGCCGAAGCCTGAAGCAGCTGGCCACATCACATTCACTCAAGAAGTAGAGAGTAAGAAATGCTAGTATTCTGTTTGCTTTCCCTTTTTCACACTCTCAAGGATTCTACCTAGGGAATGCTGCCACCCACAGTGAGCAGATCTTGCCATTTTCATTCACCTAACAGATAGTTCCCAAAGGCCCATCTCCTGGTGATTCTAGATCTCATCAAGTTTGCAATGGTGATCAGCTATCACATGATCTCATGTATGAAACTATGTATTTTCACT
Organism: Myodes glareolus; assembly: GCF_982192425.1. Classification (NCBI taxonomy): domain Eukaryota; kingdom Metazoa; phylum Chordata; class Mammalia; order Rodentia; family Cricetidae; genus Myodes; species Myodes glareolus. Next base: position 88,467,070 of record NC_142033.1, read on the forward strand.
GACTTCTATCCTCTCTGGTATGTGACCACATGAATGTTGGAAAGTAACTTTAAAGGCCCAATTTCTCATTGAAAAAATAACGCTAAAAACGTGACCATCAGATAGGGGGATAATTAACCCTCAAAAAAGTGTATTTTTCTCTATCATTTCAGAATATTTGTTTAGCTATGAAAAGATGTGTTGCATTTGTTTAACTCTGTAAAAATGTTTTTGCATTTGTTTAGTTAGGTAAAGGTATTTTGATGTTTTACCTTGCCTCCCCAAGGCACTTGATTGGTCTAATAAAAGGCTGAATGGCCAATAGCAATGGAGGAAGTATAGATGGGTCTTCCAGGCAAGAAGAGTGTACGTAGAAGGAAGAATTTAGGCTTAAACAAAGAAAGAAAAAGAGATACCAGGGAGACACCAGGAGCCAACCAGGTAGACATGGAAAAAGCAGGAAAGTAGGACCTACAGAATGAAAGAAAGGTAAAAATCCCCAAGGCAAAACATAGATGAATAGAAGCAGGTTAAATTAAGTTAAAAGAGTTGGTGGGACAAGCTAAAGCTAAGACCAACCATTCATAGTTAACAAGTCTCTCTGTCTTTATTTGGCAGCTGGTTGGTGGCCCAAAGAAAATGGCAACTATAATCTATTATTGAAATAAACTTTCTTTTTGGCTGGAAACAGATAACTATATTTTCAAATGCGGCATAAACCTAACAATAGTGGTCTTGGTCATCTGAATATGGAATGTCTTTTGGTCTGTGTCGAAGATACCAGAATGTGAAGCACAGCCTTGAAAGACTGTAGGGCTATCTTAAGGAAAAGTCATGGAATGGCCAAACTGGAGACAAGTTAAATGGGTGTCTAAATATGTGTGGGAATGACAAATAAATTATTCTCAGTTTTCATCTTCCTCATTGATATCACTCTTGGAATCAAGACAAATATAAATAAGAACCAGAACTCTATCACATCTTTACTTTTTAAAGACAAGAAAGGTAGATTTATTCTCTTTAAAATTCCAACTTTCTCAGTTCTAAGATGTCTTGCTGTCTCATCTCTAGTGCCTATAAGAACACACACACACACACACACACACACAGTGAAAGTGGTGGTGTCTCCAAACATGAAGATGTGTCATTAACTAAACTGGTCAACTATGAGTTTTGAAAATTGTAGTCAAGCAGACTTAGAGACTGATGAAGGTGCACACACCTAGGCTTCAGCACCACCATGAGCATAGTAAATATTTCCTTTATTACTGTTTCTTCTTCTAACATCCACATGTCAATTTTAATGGAAGCCCACAACTGTGTGTATTGATTGTTTCATCTTGATGTTGCTCAGCTTCAGTTTGGGTACCCAGGAAGCGTTTCTAATGTTGGATACATATCTAAAAAATGTCTCTTTGGGGAGAACAGGGAGGGAGACAAAGTAGGTGGGAATAAAGAAAAGGGATCGCAAGTTGTCTAAAGAAAAACACCGCTTGTTGCCAAAGTTTCGTTAATTCAATAAATAAAAATGGAAGTAAGCTCCAACTTCAACAAGGTCAAGTTTCCCTCCTAGCCGCGAAACCACAGCACCCTGACGGCTGCTAAATATGTCAACACATGACCTTCTCCATGTGGAGACATGATTTATGAACTGGTCTGACCATCTTTAAATGAGGTTTTAAATAGTTCACTCTTATAACAAGTGCCGCCCCTTCGTTTGGTGGTAAGTGATTGTGGGCTCTTAGAGAAATTGGAGACCTTCTGGAAGACAGAAAAGCAGAGCTGGAAGCAACCCCAGACAACTGGCCTACCTTCTGGCGGGTGAGCTAATCGCTGGCCCCCAGCTGCCTAGTGAGCAGGCTTTGTTTGGGGTGGCTAAGTCTCGTCTCTTCTGAGAACCCAGAGCCAAGGCACAGAAGGGAAAAAGTGATGCTGGCTGTGGTGAGGCTGGAGGACCTGCCCGCAGCGGCTTTTTCGGAAAGCTTTCAGAAGACGTGTTATGAGGCATGGTAATGTGTGTCAGTATTCATGGCTAAGTCAAAGCATTTAGCAGGTTGGGTCTGTGAACTTGGACCTGACAGTGGAAAATACCATATAACGTATGAGGTTTTACCTCTCGCCACTGCCGGGGTTCTCCCAGCATCAGAGCCTGGGGAAGAGGCACAATTTCTTGGAATGTTGAATGAAGCTGAGTTAAGAAACGAGGAATTTGGCTCAACCGACTCCAAAGTCATTTTTATATGAAGGCAAAAGGAATTCCAGTTGCTGAAGTTGTTCGTGGAGATCATGAGTGGTCTTCGAAAAGTGAAAAATAAATAAAAATGGCAACATCTCTTTGAGAAATAGGAGGTGGCCCTAAAGAGAATACAGGCCAGAGTCTTTCTATTGACATTTTCTCTTTCTTCTGTTTTTTCTTTGTTGTGGTGGTTTTTGATCCTTTCCGCATTTGTGCTCAGTGGACACTGAGGGCATTTCCAACCTCTTTGCTAAGGATCCTCATTCCACACTGACGGGAACTCAAACAAGGGGAAGCCCAGGCAATGTTTCCCATAAACAGATTAGAGGACAGGATAAAGTAAGGTGAGCCTTAGGACAAGTTACAGGTAGGGCTGGACAGCCTTGAAAAGTCACGGAGCCAGCTTCATTTGTTCGTCTCGGAAGACTTCTACCTCTTCCTTGGCACATTCTGCATCCGTCTTTCACGTTCTGGAAGTCTACTCTATCTGGGTCAACGGTTGTAGATGATCATCTCTCAGTGGCTTCTTCAGTTCCCAGATCTATAGTCTTCTCTTTCAGGTGATCTGTTAAGGTCAACATTAGCCAACATCTGGAGGGAGTTGGTCATAACCCAGATCTTATTCAATGTAAATGTTTTATTATCTTACCAAATCTTGCATTAAATCTGTAAGATTATTCTCATGTAAAAAAAAATAATAAAACTGATGAAGAGGCTTAGCTGGTGTAAATTCACAGCAGAAAAGGAATTGATCTGAGTTTCAAACACAGGCAATGTGCTCCAACATATCTGTCTTTAACCATGACCACTCTGCTTATCAAGTCCCAACGTTATTCCCTAGCATGGCCTCACCAGCCCCTACCTGAATGGTGGAGCCACAACAGATCCACACTGCGCAACCTGAAATTTAAGACTCTTCCCAGTGAGGGGGGAGGAAGTGATATTGGATATATAATTCTTAGTCTTCCACACTGTTCAAAGAAAGTGCTCCAAGTCATGGGACCATGCAGCAAGTGATGTGGGACTGAAGGCCATTCACACGGTGACGCAGAGAAGGTTTGCTGGGTCTGATTATATTTACTGAGGTGATCCCATATGTGAATGCCTCCTCTACGTTCCGTCTCCTAGCATTCTCCAAAGACAAGGATTTTAAATTTCCCACAAGGCAAATCAGCCAGGTTCTCAAAGTCTGAGAGTCCTTCCAGGCTAACCTAAGCCCTTCTGATAGCAGCTGAAACTGATTTCTTTTGTCTTGCTTTCAGGGTAAAGCTGTACCACAAAACGGAACATATGAGGACATTCTGAAGTAACTCTGTTCTTTGGCTGCATGGCACACTGACTTAATTAGAAAACGTTATCAAAGGGCTAATAACAAAGACATAAAAATTCCTGGAATCATGTGTCTGGAAACAGTTTCGTTAATCTCTCTCTCTCACTGTGTGTGTGTGTGTGTGTGTGTGTGTGTGTGTGTGTGTACGTGGTAGAGTATTGACTACATCACAGAAATAATGAGGAAGACAGAACTGTAAATGAAGGAAAAGGCATGTTGGGGTACCTCACCCTATAAATGCCTTAATGTGTGAGGCATTGGACCATAAGGAAATTTTGGTGCAATCAACACTGTGTTAGTGCAAAATTCCATCAATTGCATACAATACTCAATCATAGTAAATGACTCAAGTAAGAAAGAAAAACCAAACAAGCTACGCTCACTTTGTTCTTAATTACGCAGAGAGATTTTCAGCCAGCTCTCGCTCTCTCTCTCTCCTCTCTCTCTCTCTCTCTCTCTCTCTCTCTCTCTCTGGCTTGCTCAGACTTTGATGCTGCTAAGTGTCTGGTTTTTCACAGTCCCCAACTTTTAAATTTTTATTTATTACTATTAGTGTGCATGTTCATGACATGCTAGGGGGTTTACTGCTGTAGCGCACACGTGGAAGGCAGAAGACAATTTTGTTAAGTTGGTTCTCTCCTTTCTTTGTATAGGAACTCTGGGCATGGGACCAGGGTCATCAGGCTTACACAGCGAGCATCTTTACCTGCTGAGCCATCTCTCCGGCCAGCTCATTTCTTTAAAATCAGTGCTCTTTTCCACTATAGTCAACTACTAAGCTAGTGGTTTGCTCCACCCCCAACCCCCCTTCCTACACACACACACCTTGGTTTTGCCACTTCCTCTTGATCTTACACTCTTGGTTTGGGTCTATTCTATCCCAGGCCAAATCTGCATCAATAAGCAATCTTTTAGAAGGCAGTAATGGCTGGTGGCTTCCACCGACAGCATCTATACCTTGTCTCTCTATTACCGTTTGTCACAGCCTCTTCTCCACAGTGGAAACTGCAACCTGTAGTTCTTAACCCTTCTTCACTACAAGATTGATTGCGTGTCCCGCCTCTGTCTTTGATTACACCCCTAAGCTTGGCTTGTCTGTCCTCTTGAGAGTCCCATTTGCTCTCTGGGTGACCCCAGAGATGGCTCAAATGGACACTTTCCATGGGAACCTTTCTAACTAGCCATTTCAAATAATCTTCAGCTGGGGACAGTCCTACAAATGCGAAGTTCCAGTCACATGTGCATTCTACTCCACACTTCCTGGGCTTAGAACTCCAAAGCTTGGCTAAATTCAAGTGTCCTGGAGATCGGTTCAGAAGGCTTTAACCAGAGATGGCGACATAAACATAGCTACATAGTTGGTTCATTCATTCACCAAGCGCTTATTGGACTCATGCGTCAACCATGGAGTAACTCTTTAGAAGTTTGTACTCCTTCTGTCGACTCTGGTGGACTTGCTGAAAATGTTGCCTGGAGCTGGGGAGGGAACTCTGAGGGGAGCTGGGCAAGAGGCTGCGGTCAGTCTCTCTACCAGAGACTGACTAGTCTATTCTACCAGTAGCCTCAACAGTATGACCTTGCTATCTAATGCACATACACACAATAAGGTTGTATGGTACCAGTGGCTCTGGGCAGATGCCCTTCTCATCAACTGCTTTAGCTAGCTTTAGTTTTCCATCATTTGCTATTGCTCCACCAGCATCTTTCTTCTGCTTTCCTGTCCCTCGCTGCACACCTCCCCCTTTCTCCTCTCTGTCTCTCTCTCTCTGTCTCTCTCTCTCTCTCTCTCTCTCTCTCTCTCTCTCTCTCTGTCTGTCTCTAGACCCTTACAGTTATAAGAAACCTTACTGAAGAAGCCAGCCCAAAAGTCCTCTCCTTCCAGGAACATTTCTACAACACACTATGCTTGAAGGAGGCAACAGTTGGAGCATCTTAGTAAACTACTGTGGAACTGAATCACAGGTAGATTTTGCTTTGGTTGGAGACAGACAGATTAAGATAGGTAATAATTTGGATGGAAGAAAGCCTTCCTGCAGAAAGTTAAGACACCTCAAAGCATCAGTAGTAACCTCTCTGTCCACTTTCAAACTCATCCCCAAGGTCAAGTCCTAGTGTCCTCTGAACTCACATAGCATGAGTTGTCCGCAGATTGGAGTCCTCGGATTTGAATTAAACCTCAACCTGTTTCTGGTCCAGAATTCTTTGTAGTCAGTAGAGAAGCCTTTTTCTTTAAGACCTCTTGGGTTCAGTGTGGTCATTTAGCACAATCATCTTGTCTTGACTTTGATGTCCACAGAGCCTGAAGGTGCAACAATGTGGAAGAATGGGAGAGGGCCTTTGCTGGGAAGCTGGTACAAAGAGTGCAGGGTTGGACCACACAAGATTGCCTGCAGAGCTCACGAGTTTCAGGTTCGCAGAAAGAAGCTTTGCAGGTCGTGCCTGCTGTGTGATGCTTTAAATCGAAGACAAGAAGGCAAGGTGAGGCACTAGGCAGCCCAGAGAGTGAACATCCACATAAAATGAGTCTGAGGCCTCACACCACATCTGGAACTACAGCAGGACGTTTTCTTCTGTGGTCACTAAGTGTGACTGTCATCAGCCAAGACCTTTCCTTTGAGGATGTTTAGGCCAATCAGTCTTCCTGTCTATCTGATATTTCCCGGGGCCTCTGAGGACAGAGTAGTCACTCAGATGCACTCAATGGCCCATCTAAATCGTGACTAGGTCTCAACATTGACACCCCAAACGGGTTCTGCAGCTAACCTGCAAAGCTTGTCTGTGGTCAGAATGACCCGCAACTGCCTTTGGAGGTGTGTAGATCCTAGGGGCTGGAGAGAATCACACAAGTTTGCGGCTTCTCGGAGAATGGTGGTCAAGAAAAGGAGACTTCTTGCTAAGCCCCATTAACATTTTAATAGAGCTTAAAGCAGTGAACCTCTTTGAAACTGCCTGATTCATAATTGGCCAATTGTCATTAGATATAGTTACAGTGCGTGGCATCCTATTAGAAAGTGCTTTTGAACCCCCTCCCCAGCAGCCAGAGTAAATTCCTAACAGATGATGTCATAACAGGCCGTTACAATCCCTACCATGTAGATACCATTAAAGCAATGTGTGCGCCTTTTGATACTGAAACATCTAACTTTATTATGAAGTCTGCTATAAAACCTGCTATGATGTGTTTAATAATATTAAAGCGTTTATTCTTTAATAGTGAAGTCATGCTGCCCCTGTAAAGCCAGTTACTTCGGCCACAACAAGGGTTGCCAGATCTATCAGTTTGGCCTGTAAACAGTTCTTTAAGAGATTTCTCGCTTTCTTCTTTCCTCTTCCCTAACGCTTTTCTTTCTTTCTTTTTTTTTCCCCATTTTTCTGTGAAAAAGCAGATGTTTGAAAGCTACACATAACCAAAAGCCAGCAACAGAGACTCAAAGATGAAACTTTATATTTTCAGTAAGCTAACCCAATGAGCAATGTCTGCATGGTGACCAGGTCAGGAAGCAGAGACCAGGGCAGCATCGGGAGTAGTCAAGGAGGTCACGTGATTCATCATGGTCCTGTGCGCTGGAGTCTCCCCTATTGTCAGCTTCTCTACTTGGTTAATACAAAAGGCAAAACAGACATAAAACCCATTCTTACTTCATGGTCCATCAGCTTCAGCTGCTGTGTTCTGTAATTTGTGTGGAGCCTGAGTTTGTCTAAGGTGATGTAGAAGAGGAAGGAGGATTAACACCATTTTCATCCCTGTCACTGTAGCAGATGAACTGTCATATGTGTGTATGTGTGTGTGTGTGTGTGTGTGTGTATAATTGTTAACAAAAGCTATTGACAATTATTTACAAACCAGTGTCAAAATAAGATAAGAACTGTTCTTTCCTAGACAAAGTCTTGAAATTTAGATTGTGATAGGGACTTATGTCATTCAGGGGAGCAGGAGGCGAGGCCAGAGCACAAACCTGGAACCTATAGAGAGTATGTCTATGTCAGAAAGAAACTGGTACTTTCCCTAAGACATTTTGATGTGGACATACTATATGTTTTCTGCTGGCTGCTTATTAATGTATAATGTATTAACCCAGAATGTGCATGGTCCTCAAGAATGTAAAGCCCACAGATTGCTCTTTTCAGACCTTTCTTCACTTTGGGAATCTGCGGAAGACTCTTTTCAGTTTGACCACCATCTATTTTAATGAGCAGCCTTAGGTGTAATATGGCATCAGACAATAGAACAGGAAGGACTCAGGTGAACCCAGCATGGTATCAGCATTAGCTTGGTAAATCTGCAAATGAGAAGACAAAGTTACGTAAGAGAAAAAGCTCACAGCTGTAAACTTAGCTCTCAGGAGACTGAGTGAGGCAGGAGGATCATCACAGTTAGCAGACTGTAGGAGTTATTACATAGCAAGTTAATTCTAGGCCAACCTGAGCTAGAGAGGCAGGAGAGAGGAGTGAATGGGAGAAGCAGCCTCTGCTCAGTGCGCAAATATTCTCATCATGTAGAATGTAGAGTGGAGACTCAAAATTAAGAAATCCTTTATGTTTTCAGGAGAAAGAAGTCCAAAACCTGATTTTTATTCAAAAACACGCCTTCCCTTCAATTAAAGAAATTAATTAAGAAAATAAGGCCAAGCCACAACAATAAGTACCACTGTGGCAAAAGCCCATGGAAGTTATGACCTGAGGCAAGGATTGAGCTCAGACCCAAGCTGGCCCACGGCTCACACACCTCTAGCTATTACTCCAAGTTTGCTTCCTTTCCTTCCCTCCTCAAAGGCCATTATTTCATCTCTGAGAACTCACAGAAACAGGTGCAGATTCGTTTTCAGGAGGCTTGTCCTGCAGCCAGGACCAGCAGCATGACCTCTTCTGATGGCCGATATAACCAGTAACTTCTGATGTCACAGTCTTTTACAAGTGAGCGCTCCTCGGGGAGAGGGTGAAGGAATTTTAGTAAAATTCAGGCATACTGAAAGGATACAATTTTCCTCTACCATCGTCTCTAACGTCAGCAACAATCTGGGGCATGAGTGTATCTCTTAAAGAATAGCTCTACCCACAGCATCCACAGGTTCTCAGTGTTTTCTGCCAGCCTCCCTAGGTTCCTACCCTCAGACTCAGCAAAATCCTCCTTACAACAATTTAGTCCTCCAAGCTGCAACGAGTTCTAGAACTTTGTCCCTCTGAATTGTGGGAATACTCGTCTTATCAAACAAAGTAAATGTACTTCTGCGTCAGGTGACTGAACGGTGGCATGCCTGCCAGACACTGAGAGCAGCTCATCTACAATAAAAGCAGGAGATCGCCTTTCAGGCTGTCCCCGAGGTCCTAGTTCTGCTTACACAGGAAACCAGCAGGTACCAATGTGTGAGCAGGGTTCTCACTGCGGAAGGGACAGTGAGAACTGACAATCAGAGGACAATGGTGACTTACTTTCCGCCGTTTCTTTTTCAAACTCCCTATCAGAGCAGAGAACTTTCTAGGCGCTAGGTTCTCTCCTCACCCTCCTAAAGGTGATTTGAATGACTTGGTGTAGCCATGCTTTGCTTTGCGAGTGTGTTTGTGCGTCCACAGCCACTGATTGGTGACTCCGACTCACCTATTATGAAGTGTTTCTGTAAGTTCTGGCCTGGAGAGCTGGCTCAGTGCTTAAGAGCACTGGCTGCTTCTCCAGAGGAATCAGGTTCCATTCCCAGCATCCATCTTCTGGCTCACAACCCTTTAAGTCCAGCTCCAGGGAATCTGTGCCATCTTAAGGCCTCCCTGGACCCACACTAGGCATACATGTGGCGCCCAAATGTACATGTAGGCAAACCACTCATACGCATAAAATAATTTAAGTACCCAGTTCCTTTCTTCACTGCAGATAGAGAAGCCATCAGACTCAGAAACCTGGCATTGGCTCTTGCTGGCCTCTCTGGGAAGCTTTTATCACAGGCACCAACATGGGAAACCACAGCAAGGTCACATATAGGCTGACAAATATTTGAATGTCCACAACCCACTATAAAACATGGTGAGATTGGGAAGGAAGTTAAGCAATTTTTGATTCTGTTTAATAAAGAATTATTCAGTCTTGTCTTGAAGGAGTCGACAAATCAGAAACCGTTCTTGGCTACTGACTCTGATGGCCATTGGGAATGGGCGTGCTGTCTCACTAGATGGGAAGTATTTTGGTTAACACCTTTTGTTGCAGTGTGCTCATTGCTAAAAAAAAGAAAAAAAAAGATCCCCATTGATGGGCACCAAATGTGAAGACAAAGGAGAGAAGGATCCCAAATTTCTTTGGCTATGAACATGTTCCCAGGTGAATACAACAGCAATATGGATGCCTACCTGAAGGAGCATGCTCTTTAGCTATGGCTTTGATAACCTGTCTTCCCTGACAGCCCGAGGCACAAAAAAAGCACCGCTCCCCAGATGTAAATGTCGGCATTTTCCTGAAGACATTAGAGTAATGCAGATAGAATTAGTACCTAAAAATATAGGATGCCAAATTAAATTTGAATTTCAGATAAATAACAACTATTATTTTTAGTGCGAAGGTTTGATTCACTCGGAGAGAGTGAGCTAGTGTGTCAGTGCTTTGTGCTCTGGGAGCGCCCGTGCTATGTATTACTTACTCGTCCTCTGGCCTGCATTCCAGCCTCACTCTGTTGACAGGACTGTGGGTCAGCACCAGGACACAAAACAAGCCTGGAGACCTGCCTCCCTACCCCAACTCTCTTCCTTCCAGAGTTAATGCTCTCTGTGTTGTCCTGGGAGGAAGATGCATGCTGGCAAGAGAGGCCTACTCCTGGCGGGTGATGGAGGGAGATGGTGCCTTTCTTGAAAAAAGAAGGACATGGTGTGTGTGTGGGGGGGGGAGGGTCCTCCTTCTTCAAGTGGTCCCTCCGGCACTAGAGAAGAAAATGCAGAAACTCCGAAAGTAAAGACTCAAGACTTCCCCGGGGGAGTTGAGACAGAAAGTGAGTGTGTCTCCACCCTCACGTGCCAGGGTGTCTGACACTGTGGCCTGTGGGGTGTGAGGCTTGGTGCTGTCACCTGCTGAGATCAGCTTTAACTTTTGCCAGGCTCTGCAGCGCGCACACACACACACACACACACACACACACACACACACTGTGGAAAGCATCGCATACCTTGGATAAAGCCAAGGGCATTAAGAAAGAGCAGATAGGGAATCCTTAGTGGGCACCTGAGTCCTGCTTCATCTTGACAGGATGAATATCCCACGCTGAAAAGGGTATAGCTCAGCAGGTTCAGTCTGCGGCTTGTTTGGGCCCTAGCCAGAGGGACACATACTTCTCCGTCTCCTCAAGCTCAGAAGGGCAGAGAACGGAGGGACAGAGAGTCTGCTGACTCAAGGGGTTAGACCACGGCGCCCGTAAACTGCAACCCTTCACCTGGTAGTCGGGGTCTCATGGAGTCACCCCACAGTCGCTAAAAGGACCAGAAAGAGATTCACCCACCAAGAAGGTTAAAAGCTGGCAGACCGGGGTGAGACCCAAAAGGGCGAAAGTGAACTCTGTCGACTTCGGCCCGGTTCAAGAAAGATCTCTCTCAGTCCTTTCCAGAGGTGAACACTGAGAGTGGGTGGCTGGGTTTAAAGATTGGGAGTGTGTGTGAAGGTGGCACACGGCCTGTGGTCCAGCTGACCTGGGCACGTTCCCAAGGTCTGGCCTAGACTTGGTGGCTCGGCTAAGTCATCCGTTTTTATTCCTCTCGCCACAGTGATTTGTTAAGTACACCTCTCGGTGCAAACAGGTTCGAATTGCTTTGTAAGGCTTTTTCAGATGAAAAGTTCATAAATCAGAGAAAATCCTCCCGGACCATGTGTTGAAATTTCAGCTTTGCCAAGTTCCATCACCACGGACCAGGAATGAGAAGGACCCCACTCAAGCAAAATTTTGGGATGTTTTTGCCTTCCAGTTCATCAATCTGGCCTTTTCCTCCTTCCCTCTTCTCTGCCTGGCACAGCTTTTCTGACCAGCCGACCTGGGCAGCCCAGGCTGCCTGGCCCAGCGATGGAAGATGTGTGTAGCTCCTACTTGGGCTGAATAAGGTAATCTTAAATCACACTTCTAACGGCAGGAGCATACTTTTCTCTATGGGTAAAATAGCAAAAGAATCTAGTGCCAGGTAAAGTCACACACGGTCCAGGAGAAACTGCGCGAACTCATTCACTCGCTGAGGAGGACGGTCCTGAGAGCTCCGCTGAAGACAGGCTAATCGGAATCTGGAATCTTCCCCTAGACATGGCACAAAGTCCTGGGTTCATCACTGAGCTTAGGGTCGGAAGGTCCAAGGAAACTCTTGTTCAGGACACTTAAGTGCTGCCTCCGTGACAGGGAGACGGGGAAATTAAGAGGCAGAGAATTATCACTGAGAAGGTAGTCTTTTCTTGTCTTGTCACCCTAAAGTGGCTCCAAAGGGGGACCAAGATGGCGGATGTGGGTATGTGCCTAGAATGTGCTCCTTTAGCACCCACCTCTCCTGCTTTTATCTCAACAAAAGAAAAAGTTTAAGGGGCAGGCACTTAGATACAAGGCCAACCCATGATGGGGACCTCAGGTAGGGCTCTCTTAGCTTCTACACTTGGGCCTCTACATCGTACTGCCAGCTGGTCTGAGATTTAGGGCAATATTCGTTGTCTTGGAAAAAGCTCGCTTATAGCACCGTGAGCCAGGGATCCACTGTGTGCCAGCCTCCTCCCACACTTCCAGCCCATTTCAGGGCCTAGCCCCTGCCCCTGGTGCTGAGAGTGGCTGTCAGCGCTTCCCAAATGCCTCTTCTTGTGACACTTAAGAGGACAGATGTTGAAAGAAGACTGAGGGCAAATGGGATGCTGTGATTCTTCAAACCACCGTGAGAGCTTTAGCATGTTTAAAATGTTCCTGCCCCAATCAGAAGGGATAGCCTGTGTTGAGAAGCTTTGGTGTGGCGTTTGGCTCCAGCCAGAGTCCTGAGCACTGTTTAGGTCTGTTTGTAACCCGCCTAACGCTTGTCAGCTCCCCTCCCTGGATAATGACATAGATACTAACAGAACAGCAATGCTGTTAATCCCCAACTTGTTACTAATAAGGGAAGCTGCTTTGCTAGGGGTCATGGGGAGGGAAAGAAGGAAAGCAGAAACGCTCATGCGCAGGCGGGCGCTGACTGCGCACAGATGGGTTTTCCAATAATGAAGAATGTCCTGTTTTTCTCAAAATGTCACCATACTTAATCAGCTTGGAACTTTCTCACTAATCGCTTGTTTTCAGCTGATGGCTGATATCTGGGTGTCCATGACAATGACCAGTAAATGTGGATGAGCTGGTTCCAACACGGGTGGCACTAGAGAGATTCTTGAGAGATTCCACTTCCCTTATTATTTTTGACATACTTCAAAATGTGTGATTTATTGACCTTTTGGGTGTATGTCGACTGGAGCTATTCAGCTGTGAGAAGAAAATCAATAAATGCACATAGAAGCAAGCCTGCCTCAATCTGGCTAGAATTTCAGAGAAGACCAAACCAGAGAGACCAGATATTGTACGGTTTGGGTCAGACATAGCCCTGGAAGCATGGCCCTCCTTGGGTCAAGAGCTGTGAGCAGGTGAGAGAAGGAAGAGAGAATGTGGAAAGTGATTCCTTGCTTTCCCCGTAGAGCAGGTGTGGGCAGCTACAGAGAGAAAATGCCAACAGATGCCAGCTTAGGTTTGGAAGTTAACATGGCAGGTAGAATGAGTGATCAAATCTTCACACGCCCTCTGTCCTACCCAGGGCACTCTCTGTGCTGGCCCTGGACGTGTGAACAGTTTGACAGTTTTTGTGGTGACAGAGGAGTGGTCACTCGCCAAACGGATGCATCTTGCTTGACATATAAGGTAGTTCTGGAAAGCCCAAAGTAATTACTCCTATTGCCCATAAATTAGAAGAACTGCAAGAGTTTTAAAATCCTATCCATCCTATCCTCCCCTCTAGAGATTAGGAGTCCATCAGCTCAGGGCTCGCACCTGAGGCATGTTGGGAAAGGCATGCTGGGTGATGCTGCTGCCCCATGTTGGAGGAGAAAATGTCTGTTTCCCAGACTGGGCAGTTCGGGTTGCAGATGGTGGTATTTCAAAGATGAGGTCATCTTTTTGAATGGAGAATGCTTGTCACATCTGACTTTGCCAAATAAGGAGGCAGTAACTATCGCCAGCTGTCTCCAGCCTCTTGGGTTGCTATAACAAAATACCCCGAACCTGTGCTGATCCACCTTAGTCACATGCTCTTGAACCCCCAGAACTCTGAACCAAATAAAACTCTTTTTTATAATGATACCCCATGTCAGGTATGTCATTGGCACAATAAAAACCCAGACAGGTATCTGATAATTGTACGAGGTTATTTGCATCTCTGTACCTTCATGGTAGAAAAAAAAAACAGAAACGCTTTCTGAGCCTTTTATGTAAGAACAATAAGAACACCTAACCACCTCTTACAACTATGATATTAAAATATCAATAGCAGGATACACACATGCAGGCCATAGTATGGGCTAACTACATTATTTCATGAAAATAAAGATTGACTAAAATTCAAAAAGGCAGCTGAAAACAAGCAACAAACAGCAGATCTTTAAAAGTATTGAAATACTGGGGAGACGGTAGCATCCCTTGAGGATTCTGCTTCAGTTCCTGCCTCCAGGGTCCTGCTTGAGTTCCTGCCCTGGTTTTCTCCTCTACAATAGACTATGATTGAGATGTATAAGCCAAAGAAATCCTCCCCGCCCCAAGTTGATTTGGGTCGGTGCTTTATCACAACAACAGAAAACAAACTGAGAGCAAATCTCTTGTTCTCTGTTACAAAAGCCGGACTACCTGGCCCCAAAGCTCGCCCTTCTCCGCCTCCCATCTCGCCACAGGAACACTAGGCTCATGGCTGTGCACGGCTACATCTGGCTTTACGCCGATTCTGAAGGCTCCAACTCCGGTCCTCACGCTTCTGTGGCAAACACTTCACTCCCTGTGCCTCACAACATTTTGTCCTCCTGCCTCAGCCTGAAAGCAGCTTGGGTTGTAGGCACGTGTCAGTGCCCTTGGCTTCAAGCTGCCTTTAATTGTCTTCATTTGGTTTTGAGAAGTTTATATACAAGGACACTGTGTTTGCATCATTTCTAACCCCATCCCTCCAACTCCTCTAGTGCCCCCCCCAACTGCTCCCTTTCAAATTTATGATCTTTTCTCTATTTTGGGTTACACACGTATGCCTGAGTCTGATTAGTGCTGCCCTTATTTGCATATGTTTAGGGCTGACCACCTGGGATTGAGGTCTCATCCCAGAAAATAAGACACTGATTTTCCTGCCATAGGCAGCCTTTGACTGCCTATAGTTCTTCATGGAGGAGTGGGGTCTTGAGAAAGTTTCACTTTGGCATGTCTACTGGTCTTTGCATATCTTATGTGGGTGACCCTATTGTTGAGAACTCATGGGAGCAGCGTCTGCGTTCTAGTCAGAAGTTACCACCCGGCAGTCATTCTGATGGTCAGGCTTGCACAGAGATGTGCTTCTCTTTGCTGGGTCCCCAAGCTTTAGTTGGTATAGATGTCCCATTTGGGGCTGGGCTTCCCGCAGTTGATCACTTGTCCTGTGCACCTTTACAGCTGTGATCTCTCTACTAGCCTCCACCTTCTGTAGAGAGGTTTTTTTTTTTTTTTTGATAATTTGAGAGATGTACTTATCTACAGTACAAGGATGAGTATTGAGTAATGTAAACCTAGCCAGAAACCTATGGCTAGAGAGGTCATGACTGTTGGAAGAAAGCCCACTCCCAGCATATTCCTGAAATAGTACAGTCTCCATCTGTCTTCTAAGTACTCAGGTTGACCGCCAAGTTTGGGATGAAGTTATTCTGTACTTTAGAGAGAGGGTGCAAGGCCCAATAGGGAGACCCAACTGGCCAAGACCAGTTAGAGGACCTGTATTTGCCTCGAGAGGCTGTAGTACCTCAGCCAGCCTTAGTCATGGACCATTATTTCTAAGCCACCTTGTACTCAAAAGAGTTTGATATAGGGGAGGTGGCTCAGTGGATAAAGTACTTGCTGTGTAAGTGTGAAGACCTGTGTTCAAATCCCCATGAAGCATGTAAAGCCAGGTGTGGCAGACTGCATCTGTACTCTGCCCCTACAGTGAGGTGGGAGACAGACAGGAGAATACCCACCACATGGTCTGCATGTACACAATGCAAATAATAAAGAAACCCTGTCTCAAACAGGGTGGAAAATGGGGCCTGAAACTCCAGGTTATCCCCTGACCTCCATACCTGTGCAGTAGCACACATGCTCCTCCTCATACATAGGGATACATATAAACATATGCACATACATGTCACATGCATGAAGATTTTGAAAAACAGTGCTTAATAGTTTTTATGAGCAGCAATGTCAAGAGGGTGATAAGACTATATTCTCGAGAAGCCAGGGACTGGCTCTCAAGTTCATCTATGTGGCCAATAGCAATGACTGGCGCCTGTTCATCCCTCACAACACAAGGAGATGAACAAGTTCTCACAGAGGATAAGAAGAGAAAAGCAGTTCAGCCCCTGGGAACCATTTTACAAACAAGATGTTCTTCAAGACAGAACTACTTGAAGCTCCAAGAGGGTACAGAGGCCATCCAGTTCCTTACTGCAATCATCTACATGTATATATATCCAGTCTTGAAAAGACAGGACTGTCCCTGTTTGGTAGAGAGAGGCTATGATGGCATGGAACTCTGTCTGTCTTTTTGTGTCCCCACAATGGCAGAATCAAGGGAAGAGCTAGGGTCCTCCATCGGACTTCCCACACGTCTCACAGTCTGCACTGTGCCAAACCCATGTTCTTGTAATCCTTCCTTCTGGATAGGACCTGCTTGCAAAGCTAGCTTTAGTGATCTGCAAGGTGAAACAGCTAGGGAGACCATTGGCAGTCCCTGGAGGTGTGCTTATGGAGTTTCCAAGTTGTGCGTGCTATCAAATGAGACCATAGGTTTCCAAAAAAATATTGTGTTGATTTCAATAAGAAATCAACCTAGGCTCCTGTGTTTGCACATTTGGTCCCTGGCTGCTGATGGCGTTTGGGGAGATTATGGAACCTTTAGAAGATGCATCCTTGATGGAGGAAATGAATCATTGGGGGTGGGCTGTAAGAGATGGTCAGACTATACTTCCAGAGCATTCCATCCGCTTCCCCCATGTGGATGGAGTTGTGACCACTTAGCTTCCTGCTATGCCCTTTTGCTCTCGACTCTCTCCTGAATTAGACTCTCAGCCCTTCTATCAGCTGCCTCTGGTCACAGTATTTTTGTTACAATAGTTTTTAAAATGTAAGTAATGTAAATATTACTGGCACAGAAATTATTCCGAGACCAATTATAGGACATTTCATGTGAGCATCAACAATGTGTGGGGATGGAAGGCTAAAGTGAAAGAGCCCAGAAAATGGGCAGGCTTAGTGTTTGTATTGTTAAGCTTCGTCAGGTATTGTATTGCTAGTCACTGTCAAGGTTCCTGAGCAAGAGCAGGAGGGTGGCTCTGGTGGATAAAGGGTTTGTTGTGCAAGCGCAAGGCCCTGAGGCTGATTCTTTGATGTCCATGTAAAAGCTGGGGATGGTGGTGCACACCTGTCAACCTGTCACCCCAGCGCTGGCAGTGGGGTGGAGAAAGGTGTGCACCAGGGGCTCTCTGAGCAGCTAGCCCAGATTTGGTGAGACACCCTGTCTCAAAAGATTAAGGTAGAAAGTGATAGAGAAGACACCCAGTGTGGACCTCTAGTCCACAGCTGCACACATGCACTGGCTGGTATGCTTGCATACACACAGAAGCACACGCGTAGAAGCACACGCGTACAACAGACACGGACACCATGATCCTGATCAAGGGATTTCTTTTTTTATCTCTCACGAGCAAGTTTCCTCATGAGGTCCATCACTCTGCACCCATTGGCATAATTTCTGTAACTCAGAAGTTCTAAGAAGAGGTAAAGAATGATAGATGGCTACACATAGTAGG
Organism: Myodes glareolus; assembly: GCF_982192425.1. Classification (NCBI taxonomy): domain Eukaryota; kingdom Metazoa; phylum Chordata; class Mammalia; order Rodentia; family Cricetidae; genus Myodes; species Myodes glareolus. The sequence continues at coordinate 88,484,629 of NC_142033.1, forward strand.
TACTTACCAAACATTTATTGTATGAAAAGGGCCATTCCACTGCAATTGATTGCCATTATACATGATGACTCCTAAGATGATATGCCAATAATTATTGCCTTAAGGGAAGCAGCGATGTGAATGAACCTGCTGCCGGAGTTACAGAGCCAATAACATCTTGGGAAACCATTGTTTTTCAGCCCTGAATTTCCCGAGCTTAGAATGCAGTAATGAACATGTAAATTCTGGCTAACATCCAGGATGGTTTTTTGCTATTCGGTAATAACAGAATGCTTGAGTAGAATTTTTCTGTTTAAAAGCTACATTACAAAGATCTACCGAGGCAGATTAAGTGTATGTCTTTGACAAAGAATTAGACAATTGTGGAGAGCCTGAAACACCAGCTCGGGTGTTGGTTATTTCTGTTCTCCTCGTCACCAACAGATCCTTTTAATGCAGTACAAAACATCACGATCATAAATGGCAGCTAGATGGCTGTTCAGTGGGCAGTCGGTCTTCATCAGTAAGAAGAGGTTAATCTATAAGGAAAGTTAAAGTCTTATAACTACCAAGAAATCTCCGTCTAATATATATATATATATATATATATATATATATATCCACTACCAAACAGGGACAGTCCTGTCTTTTCTCACCTCCGCAGTAAGGGTGAGGCCAGTGAGGCCAAATATGGGAAGGATTTGAAGACAGAGTCTGGATTAATATAGATATTGGCAGGTCTTTATAGAATCCCTCCTGACATTAAATATATGTTTATGGTGGGGGTGGATAAAGAATCTTTGCAGCCATTATCCTGGATCAAAGAGATTTGGATTCTGTTTCCATGGATCAGCGAAAACAGGCAGTGTAATTCTGCTTGTCTGTGGAGGGGGAGGATGAAATGAAGGCAGTCTTACCTCCCAGTTCACAGAGCCAATACACTACCCCTGTGCTCTTTCTCTAGAGCCTGCTGCTCTTTGGAATGTTCTGGGTAGCAGAAGCAGGAAAGGTTTCTCCATGTCTAATATCTTCAGAAAAATATAAATGTCTAGATTACTATTTCACGTGGACTTCAGAGAAGATTAGAAAATACAACTATTTAAAATATATAGTGATCTACTGCTAGACACCTACCTTAATGGCTCAGATCTGAAATGCCGACAGTGCAATTTGGACAAGGATGTGGAGCAACAGAAAAATTTGTTTATAGCTGGTAATAAAGCTATTGCATCTGAAGACAATTGGACAGTTTCTTACGAAACTAAACACATCCTCACCATATAATATGCTAATTATACGTGGTGTTTACCCAGAGGAACTGAAAATGTCTAAACAAAAAAGCAACACATAGATGTTTATAGAAGCTTTGTTTGTAGTTGCGCAAACTTAGGAACAACGGAGATCCTCCTCTGAGTGAATGGTTAAACTCCGGGGCAGCCAGATGGCAGATCCACTACAGAAAAATTCACTTGGGAAGCCATGAAAAGCTATGGAGGAAGTCTCAAGGTATATTACTAAAGTGAAAGACCCATCTCAAAGTATTTATTCTGTATGAATCCAAGCATATGACATAGTTGATTGAAATAACCACACTCTGCAGGCAGTGAACATGAAAATGCTTGCCAAAGACTCGGCGGTGGAGAGGGGAAGAGTCTTCAAAGCATACTTAGGGATGCCAAACTCTGTCTGACACGATCATGATGGACAGCGAGCATGCATACAAGGAGGAAACTCTCAGGAAATTTATGAACTTCAGGTATTTGTGCCATAGCTAACAAATCTGGTGCCCGGAGCATCGAACAACCTGTATGCCCTTCTCAACAGAAATAATTGACTAAGATGCTTCCTAATTTCCTCTCTTCTTTTCATAGCTTAATTTGGAAAATACATTCCCATTGTCCCAGAGCTCCAGGCTGATGAATTTCGTCTTAGGAGCAAGTTAATTATCTTCCCTGTGCTGTGTTCATCTTCCTGAGTGGCCACTGGTCATGGGCATTCGTTTGTTTGCTTGCTTGATTTTTGGTTTTGTTTTTTTGCTTATTGAACCATAGCTGAATAGCCTTCAATAACTCATCCTTTGTGCTCATTTCCAAACAAAAGATTCACTAGAGAAGAAAATTCCTAAAGAAATAGTTTCCGTGATTAGCCCGAGAAAAGCCTCGACCACTAAAGGGCTTCCTTCCTTCTTGGGGTAGAGATCCACGGTAAAAACCAACAGTAGAAACTTCACGATATTGTACTCAATAAGAAAGCAAAATAGTCACATACCCTTGTACTATGTCTGAGTAAAAATGTCCTTTCAAATTTAAATTTTATTATTTGACCTTTCTGATATTCAAGATTATACAGTTTCAGGAAAGGCAGCCCCAAGCCAGCGTCTCTAATTTGTCTTAGGGAATGACCTATAATGCCATGGGCACACACCACTGGCCATGTCTTTTTTAAAGCTGACTTATTTTATTGGCTTAGCAAGGGGGTATCAGAAAGCCATAGAGGAATACCAGATCTGGCTTTCTGACATTCTTACGTTCTCGGAGGCAGAGACTCCAGGCTGGGGGAACAGCTTAGAATGGGTCTCTGAGAGAGTAACTGCTGTCCCTGAAGGAGGTAGCTGTCATGAGCCGTGCAAAGCTTGGCGTCTCTGTCCAAGGATCGTCTCAGAGACTGAGACCACGAGTGAGCTACACGGAAGGTACAGAAGGTGGCCCTAACGTCACCCAGGCCAGCATTCTGTAGTTCAGCGCTCCTCACCATTTCAGATATATGACCTAAGAGAGCAGAGGGATCATAAAATAAGCCCATATCAAACACAGAACAGGAATTATAGTCTTTCCCAAGGAAGTTGTCGGGGAAAGCAATGTCCTCTGGGGCAAAAAGCTGGCGTTTCAGCTACACTAGCGATGAAGTGGCCAGACCTCTGTGCTGTTTGCCACCAAGGCTTAACTTTTCCACCTGCCGTCCTCAGTGTGTGGTGCCTCCCTTTTCAGCACGAAAAATGTCTCACTCTGGTAAACGGGTATGGATTTGGATGGTACTCTCAGGAGGAAATGTTCTGCTGACCTTGCACGAGGTAGGCCAGTCAAAATGCATTCCTGTAAAGAGAGCCACAGGTGAAGGCCACTGTTCGTGACATACTGAATTTTTAAAAAAAAATGCAAAAGAGAAACCATTCTTCACCAGCCAATTGTACACTCACCTGAGAAGCCTTAACCCACTATGTGCTAAATGTTCCTGAGACCGAACTTGCTGAATTTACCGTTCTCTCCACCTTAGACCTCAAAGCTATTGAATTCGAATCAAAGGAATAACACAAGAGTTATTCCTTGCTTCCTACCCGAGAATAAAGAATAATAAAATTCTAAGTATCAGAAACACAAGAGGTGCAGGCAGCAGTGAATTCCTTCGTTTGCCCCCTATCCTGGGTCTATGTCTCTTGCTGGGATAAAATACCCTGACCAAAGCATCTTGGGAAGAAGGATTTATCGGATTACAACTTCAAATCACAGTCCCTCTGTGGGGAAGTCAAGGCAAGGACTCAAAGCCCAGAGTCACCACAGTCACAGTAAGAGCAAGGAAAAAAAAAAAAAACAGCCACGCTTGCCTCTGGCTGGTTTTGCTCAGGTAGCCTTCTTCGGCCTTCTTCCAGGTCCCTGTGTTCAGGGCTCAGGGTGGGTCTTTCTACCTCAGTTAACAATTAAGGCAACCCACAGACATGCCCACAAACCAACCTGATATTTACAACCCTCTTTTGTTTAAATTTCTTTTAATATATACTTTGTGTCTTTCACATCATGCATCTTGATCCCAATCATTTCCCATCCCTGTGTATCTTCCCTCTGCCCTTGCAACCTCCCCCCACAATAACATAAAATTAAATTTAAGAGAAAAGAAAGAAGGAAAGAAGGAAAGAAAAAAGAAAAGAAAGAAAAGAAGGAAAATCTCATGGCGCAGTGAGTCACAAGCAAACCCTTTTATCCATATGTCTTCACTTGCAAGTGTTCACTGTAAAGAGTTATTGGTATGGTTGGAGGCCTCTAGTTTCTGCTACACTATCACTGCTGGGCCCTCCATGGAACTCCTCTCGAATATCCCATCATGGAGATCCTGCTGCTTTGGGTCTGCAGGACCAGCCCCATCACATGCTCCAGCAGACCATAGACAGGGTGGATGCTGGGGTGGACCAACTCATAACCCTGGTTCTGGGCCTGGGTAGTTGCAGGGATGGTCAGCCCGCCAGTGCTCCTCACCCCATCCAAAGGGTGAGTTCTCCGGCATTGCCCACTGCTTGTCCACTCCTTGCAGCAATGAGCAAGGGGCGGGATCTGGTCTGCTTTCACATCCTCAGGGTGGGCTCTCCCACACCTACACCTTCAGGGCTAGCTCTACTGTGTGGTCCAGGAGAGGTGTAGGGCCACTCTCCCAAGTGCTGCAGCTGGTGATGGGCAGGAACAGCTCTCCTGCTCCTATGACCTCAGGGCCAGCTTTCCTACCTGCTACAGGCAGTGTGTGTGTATGTGTGTATGCCTGCATGTGTGTGTCCCCTGTTCATGACACCATTGAACAGATTAGGGGCTGTGCCAGATCTCCCGTGCTCACGTTCTCAGGGTGGTTTGCCGGCACCCCATCAATAGCGTCAGCTCCCCTGTGCCTCCGTCACCAGGGTGAACTCTACTGTGCTGCTCAAGTGAAGAGTAGGGCCCGTTTTCCTGGGTGTTGCAGCTGGTGGTAAGTGGGAGGTCAGCTCTCTCATCTGCGGCAGGTGCTGAGGGGTGAGGGATAAGGGGGTGCATCTCTCCTCCAGCCACACCACTGTATGACAGAAAAGTAGTGAGGGCAGCTCTCCCACACTGCCAGCTTGGGGCTGCCTCACACTCACCTCTGCCAATAGGGTTGGCTCTATTGTGCTGCCCAGGCGAGATTCAGAGCCTGCTCTCCCAGGGTTGCATCCCAGATGGCCCCCCACTCCCCACAATGCATTGTGCGAGGGGGCAGAAGTAATCTCTTTCCCATCCGTGCTGCCATGTGGCAGGTGAGGGATGGGGCCAGATCTCCCATGCTTTTGTTCTCGGCTCACCAGTGCCCGTCAACAGGGTCAGCTCTGCTGTGCTACCCAGACGAGGTGGAGAGCCTGCTTACCCAACTGTTTGGAACTGGTAAAGGGAGAGCCGGCAACCTCACCAGCTGGAGGCAGTAGGGGCAACGGGGGAGGTCATCTTTTCCTCGCCACAACCACCACGGCACCACTCCTGAGTGCTTCAGCTGGTGAAGGGCAGGACCAATTCTCCCTAGTGTTGCAGCCAGTGAGGGGCGGGACCAACTCTTTTCAGCCCTATCCTCTCCACCTTTGGAGCCATGGACATCAACTCAGTCCATGGCTGCATCAGGGCCATGAACCCAGGCATGGGGCCCCAGCAGCAGCTCGGTGCCAGACATCACCATAGCCCTGTGTGGCAATCAAGTCAGCACCTTAGCGTGTTCCTCATTGCTGTGGCCTCTTTAGTTTTGCCTCTGTCTACACAAAATGAACCATTCTGCCCCCCCCCCCATAACACACCGTGCATTTGCTCCCATAAAGTGCCCACTTACCCAGCACTGCAAGGCACCGGGTAAGCCTTGTTTCCTCCTCCATGACTGAGGCAGGCCTGAGTGTGGGTCTCTTCAACACCCGCCCCCCAGTTCAACATGGCGCTGTGCAGGAACATACTTCTTCCTCAGAGCCCAGGGCGGTCCACCTAGGGACCTGCGTGTGGGTCTCTTTGCTCTACTCAGCACGACATGGCGCCGGGCAGGATCATCTTGATAATGCTCTTTTTAAAGACTCTCTTCCCAGTGTTCCTACACTGTATCAAGCTAGCAATTAAAACCAACAGCGTACTACCCAAGTCCATATTTGTCAGACCAAGTGACTTCTAGCCTAAGCAATGAACGAAATGCCACTTGGTGCCGTGTGCAATCGCTCATTTCCCTATTCATCCCTCTGGGACTCTCGACAGTGCTCAAAGACATGCAAGTGTCTTGCAGAACTTTCTCCCTGACCCTCCTGTGAGCATATCTGAAGATACCTGATAACAACGGACATGTTTTTATTCCAAAATGTACTTTGAGCCAATTCAATTTTTTTGGTCACGGAGACACGATTGCCTAGTTTATTTGTGGTTGCACTTGAGTAAGTAACAGGTTCATATCATTAACATAAAAATCTATCTTTGATTTTACGATAAAATTAAGACGTCTTACTAAAACAGAATCTAAAGAAAATTCAGAGGCGTGGGGGTGAATGTCTTACAGCAAGAAATTATACACAATGAAGTTTTGAAAAGTTTTATTAACTTCAGATGAAATAGACGTGAGGTATTCAATTAAAATGATTTCTAGGGTTTTAAAACTATCATGTTCTATGATTAATATAGTAAATGTATGTTTGATTGAAATATTAAGCAGAAGGGAAATAAATAACGGAGTTTAAAAATATATATTCTCATTAGTAATGCAGGGCTGAAGTAAAAAGTCCAGTAAAAATATGGCTTGCTTCTAGGGGATGAATAACATTATTTACGGAACTCTTCTGAACAAGTCGGGATGTTCTCATTTGCATGTGGAGCCCGATGGGTGAATTATGCACAGGGCTCCAAATCATTGTTCTCTAAATGTAAGCCCAGAAGCATGCCTGATGCTTCCACCTCCTTCCTCCCGCCCCTTTATCTCACCTTCCACACTGTGAAACATGAACCTTGTGGTGGGAATTGGGCATCTAGGTGGAAAACAAAAAATGAAATAACAAAATGCCTGCCACTCGATGTACAATCCACTGATAAAAGCCAACGAATTGGGCAAATTGATGATTTTCGCATCTTTTTTAAAAAGACTCATGTTGATGGATGCAATTCATTCATTTTCTCTAGATTTTTCTTTGAAATCAAAGTCAGTGACAGTTTAGTGAAAACAACGAATACGGGTCAGTACTAGAAGAGATACGTCAATAGCCCTGTTCAAGAGGGAGAGGGAGGCAGAAGCAGCAGCCAAAATATTAGCTGAAAACTTATTCGTGAGTAGGCCACAAATAAGCAAAGATCACAGAAATGCACAGGTGTTTAAATAGCCTCCCCTAGAAACGAGCAGCTGTGGCACTCTGGCCACGGTGCTGCGATCTCTTCCATCTTAAGTGGCCTGATACAGAAAATACGGAAACTCTTACCGTTTTTATTGCTCTTGCTCAGCCAATTCTCTGAGTCCTTGCTATGTATCAGGAACAATGGGAGACTCAGACGGCCCTAGAGGAAGCCAGTCCTGTCCTTTGGAGGACAACATGGATCTGGATTACCACCAAGCAACCGGTTGTACAGAGACGCACGTGAGAACTGCAAGCAGTGCATGTGGATCTGCATGAGGAGACTGGTATAGGAGTCTACGAGGATGAAGCCAGTGGGTAGGAAGCCAGGATGCTGTTTGGAAGTGATGAGCAAGGATTCTACTAGGTGGCACAGACACAGAGAACAACCGTTGCAAATGAAGAAACAGGGCACACACAGAAGCACTGGTGGAAGAGGCAATTAAGGCTTGTAAACTCTGAACAGGTGTGTGTTGATGGAGTCCAGAGAGCAAGCTGCTAGGATGGGGGTGAGGATAGAAAGGTCAGCTAGAGGTCATATCAGACAGTTTTGAAAATCCTATAACCATTTAAGCTTTTCTTAATAGATATTGAAATACCACCAAGGGATTTTATTTTAAAAAGAAAAAAAGTATGACATGATCAGAATTGAGAAAATCACCAGGCCAGATGGACCCTGTTTTAAAAGGGAATCCTGTCTAGCTGGGAACTCCCTGCAGTTGGGAACCCTGCCAGAAGAAAACACTTGGTTGTAAACCCTGAAAACCACCAAAGTTCTGCTCCTTTCTGAGGCTTATATGCTGTTCAGCCTGGAAGTGTAAAGGTCAGCCAAGATCCCTTCCACCTACGAACAACCCTGAAGTGTCACCCCAACTTCAGAAAGCTACAACATCGGCTAAGGTGTTTGAATTACACTGAAGCTCAGCTCCCCACTCTGTGAGTCTCACTACCGCCCCCCCCCCCCTTCACTACCACACTCCATAAGAGACTTCTGTACACTGATCTCTGCCCAGAGCCTGCTTTCGAGGACATCTAACCGGGGACAGGGGGGAAAGACCATAGACCAATGATCTAGAGGAGGGCTTAGTGGTAGTAGCCGCTAAAGGGAGAGGTTTTGCCATAGAGAATCTAGCAGCATAAGCTGGGACTGGGCGAATAGAGAGAGACCCGGTAAGTGCTGGCGGACTTAGGAGACGTTTGGGAAGTAAAAAGTAATAGGATTTGGTGATGATATGGGTACATGGAAGAGCAAGGATGAAGAGTAAGATGGTGTGATGGCTCCTTGGGCTCTGGATTGTATGACTGGGAAGACAGCAAAGGGTCAGGTGGGAAGGGAAGAGCCCAGGCTTTGGTGGGGTGTCACAGAGTTTACACATTCAAGTGGAGTGTGGACGAAGGGCATTGACTGGAATCTGTTTCATGGGGAAGGTGTCTGGACCCTAAAAGGAACTGTGGGTGTGGACAGGCTGACCCAGAAGAAGAACAAGGGGACAAATCTCTTTGTGCTCTCCAGGTCTAATACTGCTCTTTCACACCTTTAAGAGCCCTGGAGGCAGAGGTAACTGTTTAGGAGTAAGCAGCCTTGGAGAAGGCACGAATTGACACTTTGTACCCGAAGGAATAAAGGCTTTAGTGACACAAAGTCTCCAAGTCGCACTAGCTCCTGCTCTAGGGAAAGGCTTTGTTTTCAGAATCCTATTACTTCATAGAATTTGTACAACACACACACACACACACACACACACACACACACACTGCTCACAGAAAGCATGTATGTGTGCAGCAGATGCAAATGAAGGTGGGGAAGAACATAAAATGAGCATAATTTAAAATCCAGTGTTAGATGTTCTCATTAAGGACCGCTCTGCCCCGTTCCAGAGCGGAAGTTTTACCGGTTCTTTATCCCACAAAATGTTGATCATCTTCCCTCATTTGAACCTCTCTCTACCCAGCTCATTTGTCTCTCCCTCTCAGAAACAAAGCACACATTTCTTTAAACGATCCATCAGGGCCATTCTAGGGATCCTTCTAAGTTTTTGTGTTCCGCCTGCAACTGTCTCCCTAGAACCTACCCCTCTTCCTTAAACAGCTTAAGCTATTTCTCTCAAAATTGGTAGTTCGTCTCTAAGAGACTGGGCCGGCTAGGCTGATAAAAAAACATTTTCTCTCTGGAAGTGTGTGTTCTTCTTTAACTACATTAGAACTTTAAACTACTTTCCAGTATTAATAAATTAGTTGAAGTTGATAGCTAATAATTAGAGGAGTTGATAATAACAAGGACCAAGGAAATGGCGGGCACGTTTTGCTGGGCAGGGAGAAAGTGGGGAGTTGGGAGAAGCATGAAGGAAGTTTAAAGCAATGGAGGGATGTGGATCAGCCAACATTCTACAGCGAGAAGTAGAAGCCAGGGCTGTGATGGGGGAAGAGCCAGAGCTCTTCACGGGATAGCAAGACAAAGAAATGTGACTGTGTGAGCCTGGTGTGGGGCCTCGGGTTTGGCTTTGCCTGCGTGCCGTTGAATCCTCTTGCAGAGCATACATTCAAGCCATTGAGGGAATTCTCCTTTGATGTGGAGACAGCTACCAAGAAACTCAGATTCTCCAGCATGAATCTCAGCTGTTTTTGGAGCCTGCCTGGGTACAGATGAGGAAGGCTGGAATGTAACTGGTTATTAAGGCCATAAACTGCGCACTCTAACGGTGCACCAGTCAGGGTGTGTGTGTGTCGGGGGGGCGGTGCCTGTGGAAGAGGGGCTGAGAGTTTTGTGTTATTTTCTGGAGCCTGCTTTGGAATTTTCCCATCCGTTTCTCGATATAACAATAGGCATTAGCGTTCGCATATGTCTCAAAAGTTAAAGCAAGATGTGGGAAATTCAATTGTTGAAGAGTAGAGCTCTCTAATTGTACTCTTCAGAGATTTCCAGCCCTCTCGGAAAATCTGCACTGACACAGGGCTTAACTTAATTATAGGTGGTGTGTCTTTTCCAGGGATGGCCTGATTTCCAAGCCACACCCCCGCCCTGCTGTATCTGCTCTGCTCGGGATGCTTCTGCATGTTCCAGTCCTATGGAGCACAGAACAAAGATGCTGAACAGAGGCCAGGCAGGACCTGTGCTGACAGTTTTCGGTCCTCAGTGTGTCTGCATAGCCACTAGGGAGAAAAAAAGTTGCTTTTGGACAATTGATGTCTCTTCAAAATTGAGAACCCTTCAAAAGAGCCAGCGCTAGATCTGGCATTTTGATTAGGTAGAATGCTTCATCACCAAACATGGGTGTAGGTAGATGCTATCTATCTAATGATGCAGTAGTGGTTTTACTTCACGTATGTACTACTACAGAAGGTAAGCCCCGCCCCCGTTCCCAACCTCTCCAGCACCCAAGCCTTATATACTGGTTAGATATATAATATCTCATATTATATATATATATATATATATATATATATATATAATATCTCATACCTCTCTCTTTCATCTACCATGACTTGGGGAAGTCTCTGTCTTCTGAGCACTGGATGACTTAGCTGAGATTCTCTAGCCTTTCACAGATAGCATTGCCTTCCACGTGGCCCAACAGACCATGATCCATACAGGTCTCGTAGACTTAGAGATCTCACACACAAATACAGAGGACAGAATGTAGAGCAATGCCAGCCGAATTAGCCAAGCCTTCCCCAGGAACCACGCCGATGACTAGGTGACCCATAATCCAGAAGTCCATCTTTCTTCCTGAAGCTTCTCTCAGTAATTCAGCAGTTAACCAGACATGAGACTGGAAAATGAATTAAGAAATGGGAAATGTGGCCCCAGTCTAGACCTACCTGTGGTCCATCACAGTTCTTGGATGGGAATCAGCGAGGCATTCACACTGACCATTGACTAAGATGTCAGAAGGGCTTTAATTTTATGGAGCCATTGGCAGGACGCTAGGCGGAAATCAATACCTACAGTCTAAATCTCGTGTCTGGTGTGTTGTCAGCTGAAGTTTGATGTCTGTTTCTCCTTCTTGGACTGATTTCCTTTCTGCAATCAGCATGATGAAAAAGGAAGTACTGCTCATAAATGAAGTCAGCGCATAGGCCTGGCTGAGCCAGAGGAAGCTGGCAGCTGCAGGGGCTCTGTTTTCACTTTACATTAAGTGGCATTAATTAGACTGCTATGTAACTAAGTCTAACCACACGGTCGTGGAATAAAATTCTGTTCTTGTGTCAAGTACATTGAGGCGCAAACGTTTGGCTGTAGGGTGGGAGAGCCAGGCCTAACTGGCCATGTCTCAGTAAGGGCTATATCACGTAGGCCAAGACCTCATTTTGTAATGACCAGAGGTTGTCAAATGCTTTCCCTTAGCCAAGAAGAGAAGCCAAACCTTGTAGCCTAGAGACAACTAGTCTACCAGGTAAGCCAAGTCCAGTTCTTCAGCAGCCCAAAGAGTTAGGTGTATGGACTTCATCTCTACTAGACATCTTTCTCTGCAGGCCTTTGAAATGCAGTCACTACCAAGTTTAGAAACTCAGATGTTTCCATTAAACCATGAAGCACTGCAGATCAGCGTAGCCTCCAACAAGAAGAGTCTGATGATGGTGGCTCACCGTGAATGAGGCAGGTAAGCCTCAGGTGACTCCCATCTAGAAACTGGGAATTGCTCAGCACATTCAAGAACCGGGCCCTTTAGTTAACCAAGATACTGTGACGAGAGAGAAAGAACAGCTCCAGCTTCCTCCCTACTGTTGACCCCCTGGCCATCCTGGAGGTCTTGAACAAGATAGCTTCAGACCCTTTCGTGGGTTATTACCAAAGTGGAGATCACAGCTTAGCTGCTCACAGCAGGGAAGTGAAGCCTAACTTGCTAGAGCTCTCAGGCACGTCTCACTCAAAGACTTGGGATTTCGTGTGTTTTCTTATAGTCTTAAGGACCCCAAGGACAGTGGCCTGGCTTTATCACAGTCACCTAAGAACTTGGTGCACAGCAGATATGCACTTATATTAGACAGAAAAGTTATATAAAAATGATATAATGCTCAAGAAAAGAATCACACTTGCATATAACCAATTATGAAGTTTGGGGTTAGGTTTGGTTTTCCTTTTTTGACAAATAATATTATCTAACCAGACAGTTCTACATACCAAGTGGGCCAGCCGAGAAGCAGTGAGGAACCCGTAGGCCTGGCCAGGATGCTCCTGGCTTAGGGCCTGAGACCAGGAGCAGGTGTGCACTCGCTGGAAGGGAAGGCTGACTGTGTCCATGAGCAAAGACAGAAAGCCATCATCTCCCAGAGGGGTGTCTTGGTAGCTGGGGCAGATTGCTCTCAGGAGATGAGTAGAGACTGAAATCCAGCCTGGTTTACATTCTCTAGTGATGGGCTCCTTTGCGGGGCAAGGGAGGGAGTTGTTCCCTGGAGGGGTCCTTTTGCTCAGCAACTCATCCTTGGAAGTGGATCTGCCCAGGGGAGAGGACTTGCTAACCTTGCAGGTCAGAGGTTATCATTCGGCATTCTCCCCACTCCAGGTCAGATCAGTTGTCATTGCCCAATCCCCAGCTCTGTGTGGTAACCAGATGATGGCCTCTACACAATGCACTTGAAGCCTGCAGTTGGGTTTGACTGATTAGACTCACTGGTAGATTAGAAAGGTTAAGAAAAATGAGGTCAGGTTATTAATTTTTCTCCTCACCTCCCTTTCCCCTCAATCCTACATGGCATGTTCTCTCCCGGCCTCACTATATCCAGGAAGTGGTTATGGCCCTGATGGAGTGCCCTTCCACAACAATGGCTCTCACCATATGTGGCTTAATACTGGTCCCTACCTATGGCTCCGCATACCTAGTGGTAATGATGCCTCCCATTATTGTTAATCATGGGGCACCTGGCTATATCTTCATGAGGTCAGCTTTTTCTGACCTAGTGCTTGCAAATGGTCCTTTTATTCCATTCTGCCTATCTAAATCCTGTGGTTCTGCCATCTCCTTCTTGTTTGTGACACTAACATGTATGAGGGACCTTTTCCTAATCTGCATGGATGAATCATGTAAAGTAGCCCAGACCCTTAATTCTGGTGTCATCTGAAATCCAGGACAAAAGTTTGTCATGCCATTAGGCCCCCGAGGGAGCTCAGATTTAGCACTAGGCCACTGATAAAAACCCTGATTGTTCATAAACCCTACACTGCTCTCTCCTGGCTCAGTGGCCGCCCCAAGAGTTTTTCTTCCTCTTCTGGGCTGTCTCCTCACTACTCCTAAGATTCCATTTTCTCTGAAGAGACTCTCTCTTTCTAGAGACTCTCTGTGATTTAGTCTAGAATAAGACCATGTGCACCGAAGTCAGAACGAACACAGATTAGATAGTAGCTCTTCATTTGTTACCTGCGGAATTGAATTATTGATCTCCAACCCTCATTCTCTTAACAATGATGACACAGCCCCATTCTTGTTATGATTGCCTGCTGGGTAGCTTGAACTTCCTGACCCCTCAGGACTAGCCAGATGGCTTGTTTGGACCAATCAAATATTAGCACAGACGGCAGGAAAGATAATGAAATGTGCTTACACAGCTGGGCTCGTCCACTGATGCTCCCCAGTACACAGTGAGAGGAACATGTGCTAATTAATGGTGGTCCTTTGAGCTCCGGAAGCATTCATGGAAAAGATGCCACGTTCCAGGTTCCTACTGGTCCAAGAAGGATGCGACAAGTTTGCAGCTGGTGCTAAAGTTCCAGAGTCTGGAGAGCAGCCTAGGTCAACTGTGTTGTAGTCAACTTGCAGATCTGCACTGACAAGAATGAGTGATCCCTCCATGAACCAGTTTTCGTATTGTTTACTGTTCTGCATTCTTGCACCATTAAATGACCACTATGCTACCTAAGTAAACTTGGAAAAAAATACTATTAGCTTCTGTTTTTGCTTTTCTCTGCAGAATGGTAGTAATCATAATAGTACTGAATGTGGTGGCTATGAAAATTAAATGAGATGTGCTGTGGTCTGCCTAGCCATTGGCACAAAAGAACTGCTTTCTAAGTGGTAGGTAGCTTCCTTAACTTGCTGCCATGCAGGAAGTTTTTGATCAGCCCCAAAGTCCTGTAATGGCTCTGTCTGAACTTCCATTTTGGTTGCCTGCTTAATTAATTTGATTTTGCACATTTGTAAAAATTTATTATGTGCAGGATATGCAATTTAGATACTTTTTTTCTTCAATCTATGAAGTACAGAGATGGAGACCAGCAAGTATCAAATGCGCATGGATTGTTTAACTGTTAAACACTTTTCATGCTGCTTGAGTTTCATTGCAATTTTTGCTGCTATTTCAATAAAATGCCTTTGTCCCAAGTTCTATGGCCAGGATGCAAACACATGAATTTTTTTCTACGAAACACCATGAACTTGTAAACATATTAGGAATAGAGCATACAGCTCAGTGGTTATAATAACCAGGAAAACGGTATTTTGCAGGCATGAGAAAGGGTAGGCATGACTTCTGCCACATGTGCATTCTATTCCATTAAGAGATAGGTGTGAGGCCCTGGGAGCCGAAGACCACTAACAATTTCTGCTTGTGAGAGTGCAGATTCTCATAACTGAGCCAAGCCTGTTTGAATAATCATTTAAGCACAGTCTAGTGAGCTCTCAGTTCAGCCAAAGCTTCCCAGAAAGGAAACTCTAGAGCTAACCATGAAGGTTGATCCAAGTCAGTTGACCGAAGCATTGAAAGCAGGTCCTTCTAGAGACAGATGCAACACACGCAGAAGTCCACATGCATCATTACATCTGTGCACATGGAGCTGATGTACTCTCACGGTCCCCAGGCTGAGACCAAGAGCTGTGCTCTTTCTAATTTTCCATTCCCAGAGCAGAGGGTGTAGGAAAACCCAGCAAATTCCTTCTAGATGCTTGAATGAAAGCCTACTCACTCACTGGTTTCAAAGTCAATGCCGAGTAGCAGCACATTTCTTATGCAGCAAAATGACTGATGTGATTGGGTGTGGAACTTGGTTGGCTGGGACTCTACTGAAGTTTGTGTATTACGTCTCAAGATCAAGGGATCCTGACGCTCGAGGGTCTACTGATACTAACTATACATCCAGGAGACAATGTTAGCAAGATACATGAAGGACGTGAAGGTGCTTCATTAACTTCAATTACAGCCAACAAGACCTGAGATACATCATACTATAAGTACTTATAAATCTTATCCCTCCCCTGAAGATATTTAGTCATCCAAACCTCAGTTACCCACATAGCACTCATTCTCCTGAGTTGTACTTGAATCTTTCTTCCAATGTGGAGCCTTGCTGTGGAATAATCCTTCTGTACACTGTGAAAGTGTTCTTCTCATTGTTAAGAAAAATCTTATTGTCCAATAGCTAGGCAGGTTTCAGGGCAGAAGAATGCTGGGAAGAAAAAGGGCGGAGTCTGGAGCCAGATGAAGAAGCCACATGGGATGTTCATAGATGAGGAAAATGAGCCTCGGGCAGCACATAGATTAATAGAAATGGGCTAATTTAAGTTATAAGAGCTAGTGAAAAACAAGTCTAAGGGATGGGCCAAGCATTTATAATTAATAATAAATCCCTGTGGGGTTATTGGGGGAGCTGCGAGTGGGACAGAAATGTCCGCCGTCAGAGCCTCTTCTGGTTTGGGGTTGTGCATTGTTCCTGGTTCTGGGCCTTTACCTTTGAGCTATACTCATGAGAGATGACTCAGTAAGTGATTCTCACTGCCAAGCACAACTAAAATCCTCATCAGCTGTAAAATGATAATCCAATTCACCTCCAACTGACGTCTTCAGAGTGGCTTATGTTATAGATCAAAACTATATACAAAACAAGTATGCATACAAGGATAACCAATAAAATAAAAGAGGCCATGAATTTGAAGGAGAATGAGAAGTGGTATATTGGAGGATTTGGAGAGAGAAAAAGGAAAGGAGAAATGATGTAATAAAAATAGCAAAAATAAGCAAAAATAAATAGATAACATAAAGAAAATCCCTGACCTATGACCTTATGAGGACCCTTATTTGCAACCTGGATCTAATTTGCAGTTTTTGAAGATTGAACCTATGTTCTAATGTTGTTTATTTTTTAACTCAAGTACTAGTGTCTCAACAAGCGATCAATGGCTCATCTCCTATAGAGCCTCTTCTATGTATTTCTTGCCAGTGTCAATTATGAAGAAGAAACTGTTAGCAAGGTTTCTTAGGAAATCAATACTTTATTATGCAATAATTGCATCTGTAAGTTTAATGTTCTCCATGAGCCCCAGCAGAATGAAAGAGGCCACTGGGTAAGATGGTGACCAGGGCCCTCTCCTGACCTAGAAAATCTTCTAGAATTGGAGGGCTAATAAAGAGTCAAGATGTCATTAAAATATTTTCACAAGGACAACATTTATTATGGAAAGCGAACTGCAAGAACGTCTGTCTGGTTGACACATTGGCCCAAAGTTCTACCCAAACCTGATAACAGTTATCATTGAAACTGTGGCATCGTTTTTCTCCCAAGATCTTTGGTTTTTCCTTTCCTTTGTGAAGCATTTTTCTTTTCAAAGTTTCAGCAGTTAACTTTTGTTTCCCTGAACCTTCCTTGGCAAAACTCCAAGCGTTTCCAACTTCTTCACCAAAGCACCACAGTAGAGAAGAAAGCAAGGCAGGAGCCCTGAAGGAGACAGAGAGGAATTCAAAAACTACTCCAGGAATTTCCAGGTCACTGTCTAATTGAAATGCCCATTGGCAAGCCTTGGATTTAAGCCTCCTCTGACTTCCCAGGCAGTTCTTATTCTGCACCCAGCCATGTGTGAAGACTTGAGGCACTGAACATGTACCCCCTCCCTCAAAAAAGATTAGAAAAAAAATTCAGCCAGCTCCACTTAATGCACTCAGGCTAAGGAACTGTACCATAGCAAAACACCCCAAACAGTTGTTTTTCCATTATGAGCCCCAGCCTGGCATTTATTATCATTTTTTATTGCATACTCTTAAAGGCAATGGTCCATTTTACTTAGATCATTAATTTGCAAAAATCATGAGATATGAGCAGCAATGGTGTTTTTTATGGGCCATGCTACACCTCTAGAGGACCCCAAAGGAAATGAAGTGTGGGTCTTAACACATTACAGCAAAATGCCCAGGACCAGGGTTCTGCATTCTTCCACAAATAAAAAAAGAGTACCTCCCACAAAATAATACAGATGAATCAAAGTAAAGGTTTGCAAATAATTGATAATAGGTAAATAACTAAAAGGCCAATAGTAGGGAAGAAAGTCTGGCCAGCTGTGGGCCTGTTCTAAAAGGTCCCGGCAGTCAGTCTGCAGGCCTTGAGTGCACTGTGCTGTTACTAATCAGCTGAACAGCTGAGATTGTGGAACCCTTCCGAATGCACCTCATCTCTGCTTCCGTAAAGTGGCAACAATAGTAAGAATAATGAAATAGTAGCAATGGCTACCTTACACAGTTGGGGGCGGGGGGATCAGAGGCCCAGAGTTCAATTATAGACTACAGAGCCAATACCCGGGTTCAAATCCAAGCTCCTCCCCCTCGTTTACTATCTGAGTTTAGCCATCTTACCATCTTCACATGTATGTCTTCTCATCTTTGAATAAGGATAATAGTGACAGCAGCCTACAGAATGGGAAAACATCTTTTCCAACCCCACATCAGACAGAGGTCAGAGGTCTGATCTCCAAAATATACAAAGAACTCAAGAAATTGGTTATCAAAAGAACAAATAATCCAAGAAAAAATGGAGTACAGGCCTAAACAGATAACTCACAACAGAGGAATCTAAAATGGCTGTAAGACACTTAAGGAAATGCTCAACATCCTTAGCCATCAGAGAAATGCAAATCAAAACAACTCTGAGAGTCCATCTTACACCTGTAAGAACGGCCAAGATCAAAAACACTGATGACAACTTATGCTGGAGAGGTTGTGGGGTAAAGGGAACACTTCTGCATTGCTGCTGAGAGTGCACACTGGTCCAGCCCCTTTGAATGTCAGTGTGGTGATTTCTCAGAAAATTAGGAAACAACCTTCCTCAAGACCCAGCAATACCACTTTTGGGTATATACCCAGAGGATTCTCAATCATACCACAAGAACATGTGCTCAACTATATTCATAGAAGCATTATTTGTCATAGACAGAACCTGGAAACAACCTAAATGCCCCTCGACCAAAGAGCAGATATGGAAAATGTGGTACATTTACACAATGGAGTACTACACAGCAGAGAAAAATAACAACATTTTGAGATTTGCAGGCAAATGGTTTGAGCTAGAAGACATCATATTGAGTGAGGTAACAAAAAACTAAGAAAGACAAATATCATATGTATGCACTCATAAGTGGCTTTTAGACATAAAGTAGAGAAAACCAGCCTACAATTCACAGTCCCAGAGAACCTAGACAACAATAAGGACCCTAAAAGAGACATACATGGATCTAATCTACATGGGAAGTAGGAAAAGACAAAATTTCCTGAGTAACTAGGAGCATGGGAAGCATGGGAGAAGGTTAAATGGGAGAAGAGAGGCAAGGAGGGGAGCAGAGAAAAATGTAGAGCTCAAGAAAATTTTTTTAAAAAAAAACAGAAAAAAACAGAAAAAAAGAGGCACTGTGAATGGGGGAGAGAAGAAGGCTGTAAATTCTACAGGACAACCAAAGAACCAAGCTGCCTTGTTACCAAACAGCCAGCTATAGTCCAGAACTATTAGGAAGAGTCACCGTTGCCTGTATCTACACTCTGGCCAGTGGCCATCTCTGCCTCAGGAAAAGCGTTCCTACCCAGAAGTTATCATTTCTCTTTACACAACTGTTTTCTCTTATTTCTTCCAAGCAAGAGATGAGATGATTCTAATTGGTAGAATCAAATTCAGCCAGTTTGCCAATGTCCTAACTACAAGAGACTCTGACAATGCTCATCCATCTACCTATATCTCAGAAAAAGAAATTCTAAAAGAAAGTTGGAGCTGGTCTTGATGAATCCATGTAGTAATGGCTTCTTAATGGATTATTAAGAAAGTGTAAACAAATAGACTTACCAGACATCTGCAGAACATATACCAAATAGAATGTATCAAAAAAGATACATTCTTCTCAGTACCCCCATGAAACCTTCTCGAACATACACCACATATTAAGACATAAAGCAAGTTTCGACAAATACAGGACAATTAAAACAACATCCCATGTTGTTACAATGACACAAGACTAGAAATCAATAGCCAAAGAAACTGCAGAAAATGTTCAACCTCTTAGAGATTAGGAAGCATATTATTATATGAGGAACGGTCATTGCAAAAATCAAGATGTTAAAAAAAATCTATACTTAAATAAAAATCTATGGGATCCAATGAAGAAAGTCCTAAGAAGAGAGCTTTGCATCACTAAAGGAGATATAAGACAGGAGGAGACAGAGGCTCAGGGCTCAGTCTGCAGTCGCCCAGCCATGGCAGAAGTAAGACTTTTCTAATGGCATGGCTCTTATACTTTCCTAATCTTCTGTTTGAGCACCAATATCTGTCTCTGGGTTTTTATTATTTGTACCATAGGGTGTAGCTCTAAGTGCCCACATTAAAAAGCAGAAAGACCTGAAATAAACATCCTGAGGATGAGCCTTAAGGCGTCAGAAAAACAAGAACCAATAAATCCCCAAAGCACTAGATGGAGAAAATCAGTGAGAACTAAGATAATAAAAAAGTTAGGGCAGAGATTACTGAAAAAGAAATATATGAAGAACCTCAATAAAATGAAGATTTAGTTCTTCAAAAAGATAAACAATATTGACAAATTCTTAGGCAAATTACTCAAAAGAAGAAAAGACTCAAATGAATGAAATTAGGGATGAAAATGGAGACATTACAGCGGAAACTTAAGAAATTCAAAGAACCATGAGGGCATTTTTTACATTTTTAGATTTTACTAATTTGGAAAATCTAAAAGAAACAAATGAATTTCTAGATGCATATAACTTACTAAAGGTAAGATAAGATGAATTTAATGATTAAACACATATCTATAATAATCAAGGATATAAAATCAGTAATTTGAAATCCTCAAACTATTAAAAAAAAAGAACTCAGGATAAAAAGGATTCAACTCAGAATTCTAAAAGACCTTAAAGAACTAACAGCAACACCCTCCAACTTATTCCATGAAATAGAAAAAAGATGGACTTATAGGGCAATCTCCCTGATGAACAGAGAGTCAAAATTTCTCAATAAAGGCACTTAGAAATCACATAAAGAACACATCCAAAAGATTCTCCATTATGATAAATTTGGATACATTACAGGAAGTCAGGGATGGGTTAACATGTGTAAATAATAAACATAATTCACCATATAAATGGACTGAAGGGCAGAAACTACATCATCCTTTCAGTTGATGAAGAAAAGACCTTTGGAAAAAAGTCAACACCCCTTCATGATAAACAACAACAACAACAAATAACACCTGGTATCCAAAAGGGCTGTACCAGCTTACACTTCCACCAGCAATGTAAAAGTGTTGCCTTTACTCCACATCCTCTCCAGCATAAGTTGTCATCAATGTTTTTGATCTTGGCCATTCTTACAGGTATAAGATGGAATCTCAGAGTTGTTTTGATTTGCATTTCTCTGATGGCTAAGGAGGCTGAGCATTTCCTTAAGTGTCTTTCAGCCATTTTAGATTCCTCTGTTGAGAGTTCTCTGTTTTAGGTCTATACTTCATTGTTTCCCTTGGGTTATTTGTTTTTTTGATGACCAATTTCTTGAGTTCTTTGTATATTTTCGAGATCAGACCTCTGTCTGATGTGGGGTTGGTGAAGTTTTTTTCCTATTCCCTTTTCTCTTGTTGACCGTGCCCTTTGCTTTTATAGAAGTTTTTCAGTTTTGTGAGAGTGCAAGCTTGTCCAGCCCCTTTGGGGATATCAGTATGGCAATTTCTCAGATAATTAGGGAACAACCTACCTCAAGACCCAGCAATACCATTTTTGGGTATATATACAAAGGATGCTTTATTGCATCACAAGGACATATGCTCAACCATGTTCATAGCAGCATTGTTTACCATAGCCAGAACCTGGAAACAACCTAAATGCCCCTTGACTGAAGAATGAATAGGAAAAATATGGTACATTTACACAATGGAGTACTACACAGCAGGGAAAAATAACGACATCTTGAAATTTGCAGGCAAATAGTCGGATATAGAAAACATCATATTGAGAGCGGTTAAAAAAAAAACCAGAAAGACAAATATCATATGTACTTACTCATAAGTTGTTTTTAGACATAAAGCAAAGAAAACCAGCCTACAATTCAGAATCCCAGAAAACCTAGGCAACAGCAAGAACCCTATGAGAGACATACATGGATCTAATCTACATGGGAAGTAGGAAAAGACAAGATCTCCTGAGTAAATTTGGAGCATAGGGACCATGGGAGAGGGTTGAAGGGAAGAGGAGATGAAGGGAGGGAAGCAGAGAAAAAATGTATAGCTCAATAAAATCAATTTTAAAAAAGAAATAAGAAAAAATAACAAAAACTTTTAAAAAGAAAAAAAATAACATCTGGACGGACTTGAGATGAGGAAACATATTTCAACATAGTAAGGTCTATCTATGTCAAACTAATGGTTACCATCACATTAAACAAAGAAAAACTTGAAGCAATCCCACTAAAATCAGGAACAACAAGGATGTCCCTTCTTATCAGCCTTATCCAATATAGCAACCGAAGTCCTAGCTAGAACAATAAGACAAAAGGGGGAGTGGGAATCAAGGTGTGCAAACAGGAAAGGGGAAAGTCAAATTATCCCCACTTGCAGATGACGTGATTGTATGCATGAGAGCCCCCACAGCTTCCACTAGGAAACTCCCAGAGCTGAAAAAACTTTTTCCTCAGAGCGGCAGTTCATAAAGCCATAACCCCTCCCCCAAAAGTATACAAAATAATGGATTCCATTTTGGGCTGTTCAACTATTTCTGATCATGAGGCTTGCCCTGGCATGTGATTGGAGTACCTGTTACTCCACCGGCAAAACTGATTTTCCTTGTAGCAGCAGGTGTCAATTGCAAATAAGTTTTCAGGTTAAGGGTGGAACTTTGTGCCTACCTTAGCTTCTTCACGCAGGCATTCTGTCAGGCCTGGATTTGAACAGGTCTTGTGTAGGCCGCCTGTCTCAGTGAATTCATATGTGCAGCAGCCTTCTCATGTCTGGAAGCCATGTTTCCACTGTTTCCTTGGAATCATTCAACATCTCTAGCTCTTAAACCTTCCTGCCTCCTCTTCCACACTGGTTCCAGAGCCGTGAGGTGAGGGAATTGATAAAGTTCTCCCGTTCAGGGCCAAGTGCTCCAAGGTGTCTTAGTTCCTGTGGTTAAGTGTCCAGTTGTGAGTCTCTGTGTTAACTAATGTCTTCCCTGAAGAGGAGTGAGTGATTCAGTGATCTATTGGTATAGCAATGTGTCATTATCATTGCTACGTCCATTTAGCAGAATATGGTAGTAGGTTTTCCCCTAGGGCACATGACCAATCTATTCTCCACTTTCAGTTTTTTTGTCTCATTAACAGTGTCAGGTGTGGTTTCCATCTCATTGGGTGAACCTTAAATCCAAGTAAAAAGTTATTGGTTACTTCCATAATGTTTGAGCCACAATTGTACCAGCATATAGTAATGATTGCTTTTCTCCTCCAATAGCGTATACAGTACCTTGTATAACACCTTGTACGGCCATGCACACTAGTCAGTAGTGACAAATGGGTTCCAGCTCCATCTCTACGTGTTTGATGACTTAAGAGTATCGTCAGCAATTAGGCCTTCCTGTCATGTGAAGGTTAACTAGTAGCCTTGGCGATGGTCTGTAATGTTTGAGGAAGGTGACCTAAAAACTCCTTTGGCAAGAGACCCAACTAGATATAACACATTTTTAGTTCTTGGGGGCTTTGCTTGGTAGCATATAATGTCTAGCCAGGGCATTGCCTCCCATTATATGGTAACTCCATTTAAATTCCTTCTATGTGCTTTGGGAAGCTTCTATAGTAGCAGGTTTCCATGCCAATGAGTTAAAGTATATTCCCAACCTTCTCTTCTATTAGTATTCAGAGGATCTGGTCTTAAGTGGAGATCCTTGTTCCATTTGGAATTGAATTTTCTGCAGGGTGACAGATATGGATCCATTTTCATTCTTTTACATGCAGCTATCCAGTCTGGTTAAGGCATAGATGGAAAAGAATTCACCATCATTGGCCATGAGGAAAACGCACATTAAAATTACAAGTTCTTCTTACCAGTCAGAATGTCTAGGATAAAGACAGCAAGCACTGACAAGGATGCGTAGAGCAGGAAGCTCTCGCGGTGGCAGGAAATGCAAATTAGTGCAATCAATGTGGGAATCAGTATGGTGGTTCCTCAAGAAAACTGGAAATAGATCTACCACAAGGCCCAGCTATTCCACTTCTGGACTTGCGTCCAAAGGCATCTATTTCCCGTTACAGAGACACATGCTCATTCATGTTCATAGCTACTCTATTCAAAGTAGCTAGGGCAGAGAAACAGTCTAGATGACCATCGTTTGTGTGTTCACAGCTAGTCAACGCTCCTGTGCGATTGGATCAATTCTTGTAATTCATTCTCTATGTGGGAAGCTGAGTCGTCAGCTCAGAAGTTCCTACAACAGGCTATATTTAGGAATCTCCATGGAAACTTGTAAAGCTACCAACTTCCAGGCCTTCCTCCATAGCCTATAGAATAAACATACCTACAAATGTCCCATCTTCAGACTCTAGAGAGGGGCTCTGGAAGACTGGAACCCTCCCAGCAGCCTAGACGGCATCGCATGTTAGTAATGTAGATTCCTGGTAACTGCCTGAATCTGGCTGAGTAAAATCCAGCTTCAGAAAGCCTTCCGGAGAGCCTTGCACACACTCAGGCCTGCAAAACAGAGACAATAGTTTCCCCTTTAGGGTTGTTATAAGGAACAAATGAGTTGAAATTAGCAGAAAAGTAAAAGCAGAGTTCTGCATAAGTAAGAACTTATATGGAAATTACTGTTCTTGGCAAGCCTTGAAGTCATGAACGAAATGAGAGGAAAGAATGTTCCAGGCATCCAAACCCCTGGGCGGAAGCATCTCCCAGCCGAACTCCTTCTGGAGAGTAAGCAGGGGAGCTGCGGTCCAGGCAATAGGACCAACTCTTCTCACCTCCTGTAAACGACCTTGGGAGAGTCCAAGAATGGCTTAAACAAGCCACTGGAGCTTCGGAAGTCTGTTCTCACTCTTGCCTGGAGCCCCGCCCACCTCTGCTGAGAAAATCACTAGCCCAGAATAGCTGAGTGGTCTCAGAGAAGTTACTCAACCCCTCTGGGCCTCGGTTCCCTTACTCAAACAATTAGGATAATAACGATGACCTGGCGTCGTCCCTGGAATTGTTAGGAGAATCCGAGGGCAGCTATTAGCTGTCATTATAGTTTTAAAAGTGAAAAGGCTTAGGCAGGTGTTCAGGATTATTACCTTATTATCATTTCTCCTAATCTAAGCATCTTTTGACATTGTGTTAACACAGTCGAGCCTGAAGCACAGAGACAGCTCAGCATAGGAGAATAAAGAATATGGTCTGGCCCTCACTGCAAAGGCTGACGCCAGTCCTCAGCACATCCTGGGCCTGGCCCAGGCACTTCCCTGGAATAGTTGTGCATTACAGAAGTGGGTCAGCGCAGTGAAGGCTTCTGATTCCGTTTTAGAACCAGTCGACGCAGATAGCTTGTAGTCACAGCTGCCAAGGACAGCCTGGCTTGTAACTATCTATCCCGGGAGCTTTAGAATTCAACCCGGATTCTCAGGATCAGCGCTCGCTCCGTGGCTTTTCCAGGACAGAGTAGGCAGGCAAGGTCAGAGGAGAGAGTTGTTGCCATAAACGCTTGTTCTATGAGTAAAACATTGGCGAGCATACGCTACCAATGACCTTTGCAGCAAAGCACTTCCTTCCCAGTCTGGGTCTCCCAGTATGCGTCTCCCTCCAAGGAGACAGCTGCTGTGTACTTTCTTCTTAACCTTACCCTTGAGCCCGTGCTGGCCACCAGCACGTCTGCAGTTGACCAGAATGTTGTGGGATCATAATATTGTGATCACATTCTGACACTCCCGAGACTGCCAGCAAAGTTAAACCTTGAACCAGAGGGCAGGGCCAACATTCAGCTGGTCAGAATTAGCCATGGAGGTTTCGACTGACCCAGATTCAGATAGAGAGACACAGGAAGGAATAGGGAGGGGCTCAGAGAGATTTGTGTGTCTTTTCAATCTGGAAGTGTGGAGAGGCAGGGTCAGCTGATCGGTCCTCCATTTGGATCTAGCAGATTTTACCCCAATATCTGACTTCCAATTTTTATTTAATGATAGAACAATATAAGTAATTACTTTACCAGAGACTTTTTTGTTGTTGTTGTTGTTTCTGCAGTCACTTGGGTGCCACACCTGGTCTTCATGTGCTCCTGAGCTGGCGCCGGTGGTGAATTTCTGGCATGAGTCCCCAGGAGTGCAAAAGAGCTAGTCCACTGCAGGTTGCCAGACACCGCTCTACCATAAATGCACCAGGTCTCAGCGCCCAACTCCAGGATCACCTCCTCCTTCACTCCTTTACATAAGGACCAAGGCAAGGTAAGAAGCCAGGCCATTCTGTCTGGGTTTCCAATTGGAGTAATATTTTTCACTTGATGCCTTAAAAGTTATCCAGAAATCTAGTTTGGCTGGGTTGATTCTTGCAGTGGAAATGCTTTTCGATTCCTGAAACAATCATTAGACATCTCGGATCGTAGTAACCCATGATGGGCTAATAATAACAGCAGACTCTGCCCAGCTCCCACCATCCCATCTGGCCCTTCCGAAATCACTTACACCACAAATGTGGGCTCAGCATCACAGAGCCCAAGCTTATCATTCCAATATTAGAGAAATAGAATTCTAACTCAAGGCTTTGATTTCCCACAAGACACCACTACCCAACTGTTGATCATGTTTTCTCAAGGTGGGAAATTTGACTTGACTTTGAGACCAAGACCCCTCTTAGTCCCTGCCTTGAGTAACTGGGTCCATGCTTATACCAGGCCTTGACTGAGACCCAAGATGTCCATAGGCCCTTCAGCTCTGTCCTCTACGGTCTCTCCTCTACCTTTCAAGAGAAGTCCTAGTCCTAAATCTGAGTCTGCAGCTCAGATCTTGGTTCTAACAGATATTCCCACATTGTAGGGTCTCCTCCCACTTGACACCGTTCATGATGGTCACAGCGGTCTGTACCTTCTTGTTCTGATGCCAGATTTTACCCATCACCTAGCGTTCTCAATGTCTGGCCCAATCAATTGCACAGACCAAAGTTCAGCCCTGGCTGCCCCATCAGTACAATTAGGTTCCAGCCTCCAAAGCCATAGACGTGACAGTGAATTGTAAGCTTGAATAAATGTCTCCTGGACAGATCATCACCTACACAGCTCCATTATGAAGACATTTGCTACAGTAAAACGTAGGCACTGAGTGGATATTGAGTAGGATAAATTAATGCCCGGGGCTGGTGTCCAATCAGAAGCTCTTGATCACTGAAGGCAGAGAGTGGAGTCTTACCTTATATGTCAGCTGCTTTTCTGATTACTGTGGCAGAATACTGGAAGGCCATCTGAAGGGAGAAATTATACTCTATTATAGTGCAAAAGGCATTGCCGAGTGGCTCTGTTTGTGGTCGGGAGCAGGGTGATTCAGTCTGTAGCAGCAGGTCTTCACCCAGTGGCGGACTAGAAAGGAGAAAGCAAGAGTAGGCACCTCCTGAGGATTCCTACCCCCGTGATCTGCTTCTTCTGTTAGTCAGGCTCAACCTCCTGAAGGTTCCATAGCCTTGAAAATAATGCCACATTCTGGGCAGCCAGGAGAGACATTTCGGATCCAATTCGCAATACCTTGTATATGAAATGGACTCCTTTAACTTAAATTACACAGAAGAGGAGGGTCCAGAGTAACAACTGGGACTGCTCAGGCCCTCTGATGGTCAGGGTTATGTGTTAGTTTCTCTGGATTAATAGCTGGTCAAATACCTGGTAAAACATTATTTCTGGGTGTGTCTCTGAGAGTGTTTCTAGAAGAGATGAGTAGGCCAATAGATGGGGCAAAGATCTTTCTTCACCATGCTAATTCTGGGTGAATACAAAGACCAAGGGAAGCTAACTCATTCTGTTCTTTTGAATACATACATACATAAATACACACACACACACACACACACGCGCGCGCGCACACACACACACACACACACACACACACACACAATTTCTTCTCTTTACTTCAGATTGAATCCTGGTTCTTTGTCTTCCCTGAGTGGCACACAGTAGGGCTTCTGAGTTTGCCCAATTGCATCTGCCAGTTCCGATGATAAACCACTCATATGTAAATCCCTACCCTATTGGTTCTGTGTATCTGCATAGGTCAGGCTAACTATTAATCACCTTCTAGATTACAGACATCTTTGGGGACAGATGGTCTAACAGGGGAAGTCAAATTCAGGCAACACTGGACGGGGTGGGGCGGGGGGAACCAGAAAGAGGCGTTGTGGGGAGATAGGGAAAACAGACAAAACAGGTCACCCCAAGCCCCAGTTTGAAGGATTAGGACATGAAAAACACGTTTAAATTTCATTGGCTCCCTATATTTCTGTGTACTGACTTCGGTGAGCACAAGCTCAAGAACTTCCTGTTGCCACAACCACCGTGTTGCTGAATTTGCTATCCTGCAATCTTCTTCGTATCTTCCCATCATTGAACACACCTCCCACAGGCACCCACGATATCTGGTCTGATTTCCCTGGAAGTGAGTCATCGGTTCCAGGCCTCCCCAATGGTGCCATGTGTGGATGCTTTGGTTTTCTGGTCCAGAGCAGCAGCGGGGACTCCTCTGGCTCTGCTTCCTCTACCCTCACCGTGCTTCCCCTCCACACATGCATCCCACGGCACAATGGTTCCTCTCCTCACAAGGAGAAAAGTATAGATTTGGGAGTGTACAAAAGTAAAGGAACCCTTTGAACAACCAAATCTTGTTGTCTTACTCCCGATGTATGCCAAGAATGAGGTGATGCAGGTACACATTAGAGAGGCTCTTAGCCTGCCAGCTCAGCAGAACTCTGATGCAGTACTTCCCTCCAGAACCCCATCGCTATCAGTGCTGTGCGCAGGGGCTGACCCATGCAGTTGTTCCCAGGAAACAGTTCAGTGAACTAACAAGAAAGCAAACCAATTAAACCCGTGCCTTTGACTTGAATTGCCAGTGGTTCCATGGCTGTGCCCTGGGCAGGCTTTCCATCCCTGAACTAGCGAGTGTGAGCAATCAAGTCCAGCTGTTGTTCCAAGATAGACGTCTCCTGGTCAAAGGAAATGTGTCAAAAAGCAACACCCATATCGGGCCAAAATCTACAGTAAGTTGCTTCCTACAGATCTACAGAGAGAGTCTCCAAAGGAAAAGAGGTTTAACTATTGTGGCTGGATCTGTGATCTTCAACAAGGTGATAATTGCTCCAACCTTTTGACTTCACATCTGTAAAACATCAAAGTCGTGACTAAGAAAATAAAGATTATCTCATCGCGTCAGCAACTGTCTCCCAGTCCCTGTGCTGTCTGCTTGGTCTTCTCCTTTCCTCAGGGGGTCCTCTGTCTGCTTGAGCAGCAGGAGGCTTGAGGGGAGTATTTTTTATTTTTTTTGGAAAAAAACCTCAACTTTTAGATCATGTGTGTGAACTGGGTTTGTGCACACAAGTGCAGTGACCTAGTGTGACCCGAAGAGACTATCAACTCTCTCTTGGAACAGGAGTTAGAGGAAATTGGGTGCAGTATCTGCTATGTTGCAGAGTCTGCTGTGGTGCAGTGTCTGCTATGGTGCAGTGTCTGCTATGGTGCAGTGTCTGCTATGGTGCAGTGTCTGCTATGGGTGCAGTGTCTGCTATGGTGCAGTATATGTTATGGTGCAGTGTCTGCTATGGTGCAGTGTCTGCTATGGTGCAGTACTGCTATGATGCAGTGTCTGCTATGGTGCAGTGTCTGCTATGGTGCAGTGTCTGCTATGGTGCAGTATCTGCTATGGGTGCAGTATATATTATGGTGCAGTATCTACTATGGGTGCAGTATATGTTATGGTGCAGTGTCTGCTATGGTGCAGTGTCTGCTATGATGCAGTATATGTTATGGTGCAGTGTCTGCAATGGTGCAGTGTCTGCTATGGTGCAGTATCTGCTATGGGTGCAGTGTCTGCTATGGTGCAGTATATGTTATGGTGCAGTGTCTGCAATGGTGCAGTGTCTGCTATGGTGCAGTGTCTGCTATGGTGCAGTGTCTGCTATGGTGCAGTGTCTGCTATGGTGCAGTGTCTGCTATGATGCAGTACTGCTATGGTGCAGTATATGTTATGGTGCAGTGTCTGCTATGGTGCAGTGTCTGCTATGGTGTAGTGTCTGCTATGGTGCAGTGTCTGCTATGGTGCAGTACTGCTATGGTGCAGTATATGTTATGGTGCAGTATCTGCTATGGTGCAGTATATGTTATGGTGCAGTGTCTGCTATGGTGCAGTGTCTGCTATGGTGCAGTCTGTGCTCTTAACCATTTATTCATCTTTCTGGTTTCAGTGTCTTTGTTTTGACTTGGTTTTTCAGAGGTTTTGTTTTGCTGTTGTTGTTGTTGTTTATTGAGACAGGATTTCTCTGTGTATCCTTGGCTATCCTGAAACACATTCTCTAGACCAGGCTGGTCTCCTTGTCTTTTAATTTAATCTATAAGGTATAGTGTCATAGCCACATCCAGTGTGTGGTAAGTAAATTGAGGTAATTAATATTTTAATCTCATTAAACATTCTAAAATCTTTTTTTATTAACATGATAATTGTATATATTTATGTGATATGGTGTGACAATTTAATATGTATACATAATATGTATTGATCAAATCTCTATCATTACTTTGTCTTTGAACTATTCTTTCTAGTTAGCACAAAAATGTTAAGTCACTTTGAACCATAGCACCCTCTCCATTGTGCTGTAGGCCGCTAGAACCTCGTTGTGTTTTGATGCCTACTATCCAGCCCCCTTCTACTCCTGGTCCCCAGGCCCTTCTCCGTCTCTAGTAATCTCTGCCACAAATTCCAACTAACGTTATTTAAAGCTACGGAATCAACCTAGATGCCCATCTATGGGTGAATGCATAAAGGGAATACAGTGTGTATGCATAATGGAATATTACTCGGCCATGAAGACAATGATGGCCTATCATTGTGATCAAATGGGCGGAACTAGAAGTTATTATGTGACAAGGAATAAACCACAAAAAGACCCACACTGGAGGTTTTCTCACAGGTGGGCTTTAGCAACTGGGTTCTAAGAGAAGAATTTTTTGTGTATTTTTCCTTACCAATTGGTTCTCAGTGTGAGTCTTGCAGCGACAGCAACCACAACACAGGCAGCATTGGCACCACCAGCAGCGGCAGTGACAGCAGCAACAGCAGCAGCATTGGCACCAGTAACAGCAGCAGCGACAGCAACAGCAGCAGCAGCAGCATTGGCACCAGCAGCATTGGCACTGGCACCAGTAACAGCAGTAGAGACAGCACTGGCACCAACAGCAGTGGCGGCGGCAGCAGCACCATCATTGGCGCCACCACCAGCGGCAGCAGCGGCAGCAGCAGCAGCGGCATCCCTACAGCACTGAGGTGATCTTTCCTGAGTCTCACCAACCTTCAGGTTAGGAAGGATGAATGACAACAGAGCTGCTGCCAGTGACACGGCAGCGACCCTGGCCACTGAGCGTTTATGTGCCCAGGTGGGATTGTAAGTACGGAGAATGTAGAATATAGACTCCTCGAAAAAGATGGGCTCATAGGAGCCCAAAGAGAGGTGAGACCCGACACCCTCGTGGCGCTCCTCTGGTTTGCAACACAGAGCTCTGTTTTGGCTTCCAATGCTATAACGTGATAAAGTATTGGCCAATAACACTTTATAAGACTGTGCCTTGTTGATCAAGGTCGGGACATTCATCCACTTGTTTGCTCTTTGGATCTACTCTTGTGGCCTTGGGTTCAGTGTGAGCCTGCAGCTACACAGAGGTTCCCACCAAAGTCCCATGTCCAAACCTGCACATACGTTGCTCGTCTCAGGAGTTTAAATTCCCTCTTTAGAGCCGACTACATCAAAGATCTCCCACTGATGTACAGAAATTCAGCCCCAATATATGCTAATCAGTTACTAGGCAGCTATTTCTAGTTGCCAAGGAAAGGAAAACACTGTCGCCCGGAGAAGAGAAGGTATGAATTCCCATGACAGTAAGGTTCTCTGAACTCCATTTTTCTGATTATTTTTCTGCCAGCCAACCTGAAAAATGGTAGTGGTGGGTTGCCCCTCACGTTACTAACTTCCCAAATTGGGATGTTACTGAGCACAGTTGTCTGTCTTAGGGCAAATAACAAGGCTCTATCTAGTCACTGTAGAAGGCACGTCATACCTTTAAATGGAAAACTACTCACATCAAACTGCCTCCAGAGTGCCTCTGCTCCCGAACCCCCTGCACCCCACAGCTTGCCTCGGGCTTGCTGTGGAAGGGCAGCAAGCTCAGAGCCTGCCAACCACACTGAATAGGAAGGGAGCCAGACAACTCTCAACAACTCCAGAGAGCGCAAGGAGACAAAGAGCGCTGATAAGGGCAGTCAGCTGCTCTCTTCTCTTTCTAGAGAGAAATAGCCTGTCTTGTGAACCCTAAAACCAAAAAAGAGGGAAGTGCTGTTTGCCGTTACTATCTCAGCAACAGAGTCCAGGCAGAGTGAGGGCCGGCTTTTGCAAGCAGGGGAGTCACCTAGCTGGGGGAGCCAGAGCAGAGTGAGGGCCAGCTTCCCTACCCAGGGGAGTCACGGCACAGTGGGGACTGGCTTACCCACCTGGGGAGTCATAGAACTGTCTTGGCCCCACCCCAGAGCCCTCCCAGGTCGCTGGAGCTGGGGTTATCTGGGTAAAAATGCTTCTCAACAAAAACGGACATGAACAAGAGCTTTGTCCCCTAAGGCTGCAGTCGCCTACTTGCTCAACCATGTCCCCCATCTATCAACTGCTGCTACCCTTAGGTATGCTGGTGCATCCCCAGTTAGCCATAAAGGGATTGCCCTCCACAGAGCTCTTTCAGACGGAAAACAGATTCCTGTGGTTGTGGTGTGCCTCTGCTCTCTCCCATAAGACAGCTCATCCTCATTTCTGCTTTCAGCCCACCCACACCCTTCCCCAAGAGCCTGCGCAGTCTTCCTATGATAACACAGCCATGCGCAGAGACTCTGGAGAATCCAGGACACCTGACCCCAGTACTTAATCTTTTAGTTTCTTTGTTTCCCCCTTTTTCCATATTTCCTGTTCTTTATTTTTCCCATTGCCTAGCACATTGGCCTTGATTCCTTTTAACAGGCAACTCTGTGTGAATCTACAAATGAGCCACTCCTCAGTTGTCAATATTTGTTTGAGCTCTGCCTGCACTGGACAGTGGCTGAGTGATGGGGGCTTAAATGAAGGAACCAAGGACCGTGGGTGGGTCTGAGACATGGCGTGTCATCTCTGCAGCTGGCTGCCTCTTCCTCTTTTAAGTCAAAACCCATTGGACCGCTCTAGCAGATCAACTGCTGATAATTTGGTGGGTTTTTATCTAGTTTGTTCTGTTTTGAGTTTGCTTGTTTGTTTGTTGGGTGGGTGGGTGGCAGAGTATATGTTTGTTTTAAGGCCAGCTTGTGAGTATTCAAACTGCTTAGAAGGCAGAGCAGCTGCCGCCGCTGCCTTGTGAGTGACCCCTGAAACCAGCCATCCTCTTCTGCAACACTGAAGCGGAAACAGACAAAAACACGCAAAGAGGGCAAAGTTCAGCAGCTACATTCAGCCAGAGCATTTGTTCCTATAGGTTCTGCAAGTGACTGTACCATCTCTAAACATGTTCCATCACCACTAGCACCTCTTCTGCCCCTCTACTAACCCCACTGCCAGCCCCGGAGCTGGATCTGGCTACAAACAGGGACGGTTGTGGTGAGTGTGTTCCCTCCTAGAGCCCTGGACAGGGCCAGCCTGTGGCAGTTTGTGAAGTAGGAAAGGGCTGAGCCAGGCAGGTACACATAGCAGTATTAAGACCCCACATCCCACCCAGAGCACAGAGGAGTCTCCTTAAGGGGCCAGGCAATAGTTTTTGTAGACAAGAACATTTGGCTCAGAATTGAGAAAAAGAAATGTGGTTAAGTGTGCAGGCAGTCTAGCCTGGTCTCAGTGAGCAGTTGTTAAGTGTGAAGGTGGTCTAGCCTGGTCTATATGAGCGGTTGTTAAGTGTGTAGGTAGTTTAACCTGGTCTCTATGAGCAGTTGTTAAGTGTGAAGGTAGTCTAATTTGATCTCTATGAGCATTTGTTAAGTGTGAAGACGGTCTAGCCTGGTCTCTAAGAGTTGTTAAAGGGCTTTTGTACACCTCATCCAACTCTGAGGATAGAATAGCTTGATAGCTTTTCATTGGCTATTGCTTTAGAGAGGGTAGAGAAGGGTGGTGAGTCTGGGACTAAGGAGCATAAGCCAATCATGAATAAGAACAGAAACCAGTCCTTAAGGCAGGAGGGGAGCCCTCTTTTGTTTTATTTCAAACAGATACAGCTCACCCATTGAAAGATGCTTCCTTTTGGAATTTGCCTTTCTTGAAACATCAGAGCTATTAGGTGGAAGTCACAGTAATCCACCTTCTCAGCCTCCCGAGTGCTGGGATGGCAGGCATACACCACCATAAGATGAGACTCCTCAGGGAGATTTCAGGATGCGGGTTAGCAGTTTGACATAGGTACCTCTGACCAGTACCGAGGATGCAGAGAGACTTGGGTATGGTGGGATTTAGTCAGCACTGTGAGGTGTCTAGTCCTGTCCAGTGCTGGTCCCCTGCCACCACCCTGCGGCTCCCTCTCACTGGGCGTCATGTCTAATTCTCACTCCACATACTCAGAATTCTCTCTCTGCTGGGGAGACAACAGCGAAGAAAAGGAACACGAGCATGAGAGAGTCAGAATTTTAGAACTGAAGGAAGATAAAAGGTCTTTGTTTGTGGCAGGCGTGGTTTCAGTAAATCAAACATCTTAGAACTGTCATTGTTTTGCTGTGTAGTGTGTGTGTGTGTTGTTTGAGACAAGGTCTCGTTCTGTAGCCCTAGCTGGTCTGGATGGAACTCACTATGTAGACCAAGGAGGTCTTTAACTCACAGATTCACTTGTCTCTGCCTCTCAAGCGCTGGGACTGAAGCCGTGTGACACCACTGTCAGCGTCTGTTTTGTTATGAGACGTGTCTCCAGTAGCCCAGGCTGCCCTCTAATCGCAGTGATCACGGTCTTGTGTAGTTTTCCATGTGCTGAGATTATGAGCATGCCCTACGTGCTTAGATCAAACACGCTTTTCACGTATGTGCTGGGGATGGAACACTTAACCTTTACTATGCTGGGCAACGCTTTCCCACTGAGCTTCATCCTCACTGAAATATCGCCTAGGCTCTTTTACACTAAAGATGAGATGGAAACAGGACAGTAAGACTGGGCCCTGGGTCCCTTCACCTCTGCTATGAAACAAGGCACTGCGGATACTGTAGCTTGAAATGGGAAGCATGACTCTGCGATCTGTCGGCTTCTTTGCTCTGCTAGCAGGTGAGCCTGCTCCATCGGGACCAGCCAGCCTAGGACAACCTCCCTCACAGATGTGATGGTCAGGACAGTGGGTAGAACACTAAAGAGCAGTTTTGTAATTGGCCCTGAAGAGATGGGAACTAGTAAGTGCTAGTTCCTTACTATGAGCTCTCAGGGACCTTGTTTATCTACTCCTGTGACAGAGATGCTAATCTTGCTTTTTAGATGGGCAGGTCGGATCTCACGAGCCGGGAGTCCTCATACAGCTAACTGGGTAAAAGGCTTCTGTTCTTCTCATTGTCCTGACTTGCCTGATTCAATCAGGCCCTCCTTAGCTGTTCATTTCCACCAGAACTTCTAGAAGGCACCATGCCCGTGTCATAACCCATTCTTTTATTATTTTATTGATTTTTATTGAGCTTTACCTTTTTCTCTACTCCCCTCCCTACCCCTCCCCTCCTTTTCAACCCCCCCGCAAGGTCCCCATGTTCCCAATTTACTTTGTCTTTTTCTACTTCCCATGGAGATTATATCTTTGTAAGTCTCTCTTAGTGTCCTCATTATTGTCTAAGTTCTCTGGGATTGTGATTTGTGGGCTGGTTTTCTTTGATTTATGTTTAAAAACCACTTATGAGTAAGTACATGTGATAATTGTCTTTCTGTGTCTGGGTTACTTCACTCAAAATAATGTTTTCTAGCTTCATTCATTTGCCTGCAAAATTCAAGATGTCATTATTTTTTTCTGCTGTGTAGTAATCCATTGTGTAAGTGTACCACATTTTCCTTATCCATTCTTAGGTCAAGGGGCATTTAAGTTGTTTCCGGGTTCTAACTATGACAAACAAAGCTGCTATAAACATGTTTGAGCACATGTCCTTGTAGCACGATTGAGCATCCTTTGGATATATACCCCAAAGTGGTATTGCTGGGTATTGAGGAAGGTTGTTTCTTAATTTTCTGAGAATTTGCCACACTGACATCCAAAGGGGCTGTACCAGCTTGCATTCCCACCAGCAATGCAGCAGTATTCCCTTTTCCCCACAACCTCTCCAGCATAAGTTGTCATCAGTGTTTTTGATCTTGGCCTTTCTTACAGGTGTAAGATGGAATCTCAGAGTTGGCTGGGCTTTCTGCTGTCTTCACAGGTACTTTGTGTGTACTGAGCCTCCAGCTCCCAGCATCACCACTGCAGCCAGCACATTAGAGTGGCCAGTGAGGGCCTCCCCAGAAACCCATTCAGAAGATGCAGAAGTGAACCGCTCCTTACGGGATCATGTCGTTAATGCAGATGACAGCGTGCCCAGCGGCTCTTCGAGGAAAGACCCTGCACGCCCACTGCAACTCCAAAGTTGTTCTGACTGGATGCTGCCATCTCTCCCCCACATCCCTTTCCTGTCGCAAGCCCCGCTTCTCTTCATCAGTGTCCCCATACATAACCTCGCAGCTTTATTTGCTTATTTCTTAACTGTTAAGCATTTCTGCTGTTGAGAATACTTAAGGATGGTCAAGAACTCACTGGTGAATATGGTGTAAGAGTCTCCCTAAACTGGGACAACTCATCACCACTTGTGGCCTACT
Source organism: Myodes glareolus (assembly GCF_982192425.1). Lineage (NCBI taxonomy): Eukaryota > Metazoa > Chordata > Mammalia > Rodentia > Cricetidae > Myodes > Myodes glareolus. Next base: position 88,520,936 of record NC_142033.1, read on the forward strand.
TTTGACGTGAGCTTAGCAGCAAGTTGCAAGCAAGACCAGGAGGTCACAATCAGAAAAACAGAACCACATTGCATTTTCATAAGCACCTACCTTTTCAATAACTGTGTTTTTGGATGCCACCTCCCGTGATAGGGGATGAAAATGAAGCTGCAAACCCTCTCCGTTTGCAGTCAACAGAAAGAATAACCGACAACTGGTGATAACTGTCCAGAGGAAACAGCTGATAAATATGAGCCGACTCGAGATGCATCTAGAAGCAATTCAGCAAACCCGAGCTCATCAGCTTCCCAGCATAGATTTTATCTTATTCTAAATCAGATACTCACTATCAGGGACCGCTCTTTGCATTATCATTTTATTTACACTAGAGAAATGCAAGACGCATTGTGTGGCCCGCAACTGAAGCTGCTCTCTCGGGCCCCTCTGTTGCAGGCATTTCCTTCTGTGGCCTCCTGAAACTCCATGCTAATGGAAAACACCCAAGCCAGATGCTCACTGGTAACACGTTAAAGTGGCACACAAAAGTAAACAGTTTTCTTTGATTTTTTTAAAAACAAGATAAAAGGGTACCTGGGTGATGGGCACAAGAGATGGGCACTAATCTACTCTAGATGTCAGAACCACGTGACATAGTTACAGAGAATGTCGCCGAAGAAGAACTGCGGCACAGCTGCTGGGAGGGTCTCTCTACAGCGCATTCAGGCCCTGGCTTGAGCCAAGTCGTCAGCCTCCTGGTACATCAACCCTCAGAGGTCCTTGTCCCCGTTGACAGTTTTGCAACCTCAACAACTGTCATGCACATCTGCTATGCTAAGTCTGAGACCAATAAATTGCCTGCTGAGAACTATCCCTTTGCAGATGCTAAGGACATTTTACTTCATTTATAACTTATTATAACCATTTTCAGGTTGAAGAACTAAAGCCAAATTAACCCCGCCCCCAACCGGCACCAGCGCCCAAGCCTGCTCAGGTACAGACAGCAGCACATAAAGCGAAGTTGGCCCCGCCCACCTGCCCTGTCACTCATCTCCTCCTCTAACTTTCCTCTCATCCGTGAAGAAACTTCAGCACTTCAGGGCTGTCACCGTCAGCCGTTCTCAGTCCAGGAGGGCACTGTCCCGTCTCTAGGGCTCCAATGTGATGTTCCATTGAGGGTGATAGGAAGTCAGGCACCATGTTGTTTGGTCTTATAAAATTGGTTTTTGGCTTGTGTTTATTCATTTGCGTATTTTAAAGACAACAACAAAGACACTCAGGACTGGTGTCTGTGTTGGTTAGCTTTCTGTTACTGTAAAAACCAGAGCTGATCAACCCATAAGGCAGATTTGGGCTCACAGTTTAGAAGGGTTATTCTGGGGTCACATGCCAGCACACTGTGACCAAAGCAAAGAAATGGACCTCCTAGTAGTTGGGAAGTACAGAGACAAACAGAAAGCACACTTTAAGGATGCAATCCCAAGGTGGGGCTCTTCTCTAAGCCCCACCTTGAAAGGTCCCACCACCTCCCAAATAGAATCACAGACTTTACCAAGGACCAAGCCTTTTCCGTGGAAGCATTTTGGGAATATCCAGGATCTAAACTATAGTGGTGTCTGATCTCACCCGTGGCTGTATGGGATGGTTTGTATTTTCTGTGGGATTGTGAAGACAAAAGCGGACCCAAAAACTTCTGGCAACTCCAGTCATAGAAAAATTCCCAACCTTCCCTCACCTATTACCCACACTCCGGGAGAGCAGGGTTTTCAGAGCACTGCATCACCTCTCTTAATCTTGTTATATTTTTACAGCATTTTCCAGTTCATGAAATGCTAAACATAATTATCTCATGCTCCTCTGACATCAAGTTCATGAGGTTGCTATTATTAGCATCTTTCCAGACGAGGAAACTTTTTTAAAACCGTTGCCTTTTTTAATATCAGTGATTTTTTTCCCCACGGCAGTGTGACCTCCCCAGAGACATTATTGATCATTAGTTAGCTGATCCCTCTTCTTATGACCTCAAGGTATCCTTCTCTTCTCCCTCCTGTCCCTGGCAATAGGCCTTCCAGTGAAATAGGTGTGCTCTCCCCCCCCCTTTTTCTCCCTCTCTCTTTCACTCTCTCTGTGTAGGTGTGTGTGACTTGGATCCAATCAGAAAAACCCCTCTGCATCTGAAAAAATATCAATGTCTGACAAAAAGAGAGGGGGAAAAAAAGGAGGAGGGGGAAGAGAGAGGCATAAAAACTTGAGGGGTTAAGAGAACGCCCCTCATACAGAGGGGATTTAATGTTCTCTAAACAGCCAAGGCTGGTGCTCGCGCCTGGCTTCTTGTTGCCATTTCCCTGGTCACTTTGAACTGACTTATCAAATTGAGTCGATTCCTTGATGCATATGTTGGTACTTTAAGTCCTGGTGGGAACAAGGCCGCCCATTTGTTTTGAGTTTCACTCTCAAGAAATGTTTATAAAAATCTTACTTAGAGCAGGGTCTCAGTCAAAGCCCTCTACGACTTTGGTCTTCACCCATTCCAGGGACTGATGCCAAGCACCAGGCTTCCTATTAAGAATGACGCCAACTGGCTCCGTTCTCTACAGGGAAATTGCTTTAGATTGGCAGAAATGCCGTAAAGCGAGCTGCTGGCAATGTATGTTCTAGAAGCAAGACACTGAAACTTGGGGAATAAGGCACCCAACCAAAGAGGATAAAAGCTTCCTTGGATTGTTGGTGAGGATAAGATTCTCCACAGAGTAATAGGTGAGAACCAAGCGTTGTCAGTAACTTCCTGCATTCTATTCTCTTTCCCTCCCTCTCCCTCTCTCCCTCCCTCCCTCTCTCTGCCTCCCCCTCAACAGGGTCACTATATAGCTGAAGTGAGCCTCAAATTAACTATGAAAACTAACTTTTGACTCCCATTCCTGCCTCAGCCCTGACTCCCACCCCAGCCCACTGCTGGATTAGAGGTGTGTACTATTACACCCCATTGTCTCTTCTCACTGTAGACCTGGAAGTGTCCTTTGCAGAGACACCTTCATCCCCAGTGCTGTCTTGTGTTGGTCCCAGGAGAAAGAGCAGAGAACCAGAACAGGCAACTTCATACACAAACAATAAATGCTGGCTGCCTCCTCCCAGTTCTGAGGCTCGTCCTGCTTGTGAGGAAAGCACTTGGCCTCTGCAGGGTTCAAGCTCCTCAGACTTCAAAGGTGGGGGCTGAGCTGAGGGCTGGCTATGATCCCATCTAGCTAAGCAATTCTGCAGGTTAGCCCTGGGAATGACCCTGGTGAGGTCCAGGACAAGTTGTGTTTTCTCTCTCAAGGCATTAGTTCCTTCTTCTTGGGGTTGTGGTCAAAGATCACACCCCCTGAGATTCGCTAATCATCTCCCAAGTGATGGCGATTGTGAGGATGACTCAGGACACATCTGTCCTTACCACCAGGGAAATCACTCCAGCATGCAGGTCAGTGGGAGCATCTCAAAGCACAAAGAACACTTTGTCATTGACACTGGTCCCTAGGTCATCTGGGCCTGCCTGGCTGCTCCGTGTCACAGGACAGGTATTCTTAAGACGGTCTTGCCACCATGCAGGGGTGCAGCATGGCAAACACACACACACACACACACACACACACACACACAGAGAGAGAGAGAGAGAGAGAGAGAGAGAGAGAGAGAGAGAGAGAGAGAAACTAAAGTCCTGTATTCTTGTATTCCAGTCTTGATATGACACTAAATGCCCTGGGAACCTGGGCCTTTTTCCTCATGGACAAGGTGATGCTGTTTGCCATTTTTACCCCCTGTCCTTCTTTCAGACTATCAAATCTTACATGGACTGTAATCTGGATAAAAACAAGACTGCACAGGTTCAAGTGAGGGGAGACCATCCCATTTGCGTCTCCCTCTCCCCTGACTATCCATTCGCCTCCACTTAACTGGGGGAGACCAGGAGGTCTCCAATACTACTTATTTGAGAAGACATTTTTTTTCTGTCCCAGGCTGAGTTTAGGAGCAAGGTTAGGTTCTTATATCACACCTATCAGACAACCCACTCAAATTTCTACAGCTCTATGCTTGACAGTCCTGAGAAACCACTAAAGAAAACAGAACCGTGTGTCGGAACACGATGTGGGCTAACAACCATCAGCACTAGAGACTAACAACCGGAAAGTGTGCTTGAGTTCCCCTAGCAAGGCTGAATGGATCTCCACGAGGAGAGAGTAGAGTACCGCATTAAAGGTCGCGGCTAATGAAAAACGATTTACTTGAAGAGGTAATTTTGTCATTGCGTCGTGATTCTGTGTTGTGCAGTTCAGACAGGGAGTAAGATGTCGGCCGTGAGTAGAGCAAGGGAGAGTCCCCGACTGAGAGAAAGTCTCTCCCCTCACAAGCGGCACAACGACGCTGGGCCTTCAGAAAGGCTGGTCCCGTCTGCTGGTCACCCAGCCCCTCATATATCTCCTCGGCTCACGTTAATCCTTTTGAAGGTGGTGGAGGTTCTTTGTGTGGAAGATATATGCCGCTCAATGGCGGGAAGTGAGACCCTAATTATCTGCCGCTGACAACCTTTCAGGGCCCATTATACGAGAAACGTCTGCACCAGGCCTTCGGAGCCCTATAGCCCAGCTCCAGGGAGTTTGAGGGAGCAACAAGGAGCGATTTCTGGAGCCTGATTTATCAGGGAGATTAGAAGAGTTACATCTATAGTCTGGTGGAACAGTGACAGAGGGGGAGCCGGCTAATGGTTGACAAAGGGCAGAAGAAAGGGAAGAGATTTATGTGGGCTGCTGTGAGGCTGAGCAATCAGAGGGAAAGGGAGAAATGAAGACGGAAAAGAGTCCGGCGTGAATATCAGGGAAGCTTCTTGCTCTCAGAAGATTTATTAGACAGAGGAGCAAATCTTCTAATGAAGCTCCAGCCTCTCCCATGGAAGAGCAGAGTGGGCCTACATAAATGTGCAGTGGCTGTTTTTCTCCATCACCGTGAGACCGGTTGTGGCATCATCTAGCTTGGCTTTCTGTCTTCCTCTCAAAGGGTGTCCTTAAAAGTCAGACTCAACCTTTTCCCTAGATTGCCGTCGGATTCCAGGAGGGCTTTAAAGGGCACAGGGAAATGGCAGAAGGACATTTTGAAACCCCCTGGGTGTCCTGCCAGCATAGAAAATTTTTCAGTGAACCTCTCTGGTTCGGAGTGACTCCCATCAAGTAGGGCGGGGACCTCCCACCTGCTACAGACAGCCCCTGTCCCCTGTGTTACTGTAAGGCCAGATCTGCGTGCACTTTTCCTGTCAGCTCCCCTCATCCTGCCACTTTTCCTGTCTCAGGGCTTCCACGCTGCTCTTGAGAGTCAGGACACTCAAGAACCTCCCTCGGAGGCACGCAGACAAAGTGTGGAAGTAGTGAGGGGCTGATGCGCAGTGTCGAAAACGTTTTACCCACAATAGAGTAAGACAAGAGAACACTCTTTCCTTAGCACAGCGCAGCCCTTGTCATCTTGAATCAGAGGTGCTGTGATTATCTTTTTAAAGTCTCACAAGAGCAGGTCCACTCACATTTCCTCGTAGCAGGAGGACGTGATGGTTAAGGTTGTCAACTTGACAAGACCTAAGCCTCTGGGCATGCCCCTGAGGGGTTATCTAGATTAGGTTAGCTGAGGTAAAAGGCCTCCCATAAATGTGGACAGCATTGTTCAATGGGCTGTGGTCCTAGACTGGACAGGAAGGAGACAGAGCTGAGCCGCGCCGTTCATCCTTTTCCGACTCTGACTCTGGACACAGTGTGACTGAACACCTCCTGCTACTGCTGCTGTGACTTCCTCTGCACGACGGATGGACTGCGTGTGCTCAAGCTGGAACGGAACTGAAGGCATCCTCCCTTAAGGATGCTGTTTTCTGCCAGGTATTTGTCACAGCAATAAAGATGCAAGGGGATTCATCCGAGCCTCATCTGAGATCTCAGCCACCACTCCCTGGACCCCTTCCCCAGCTGCACATAATCTCAACAGGAAGAGGAAGGTTGACAGGGTTGGAACTCCATTGATGGCATCTGCCTGGATCGCCCCGTGCTCTTGCAAGTAACCCCTCCTCCACATGCTCCCATCAACATGTTGGCACATCAAGTTGGACTTGGATGAAATCGTTTTTTCAGTCTGCTACATCTTTTCTGAGTCAAACAGGTGTTTTCAGCGCATTGGGCCAGGAAAAGTCATGCAAAGTATGGAAAATGACAAGAAAAAAATTGTCTCCTTTTCTGTCCACTTTACATACTGTGACTTCCTGAGGACACTTGTGGAAAAAGTAAGCAACCAGGCAGTTTAAATAGTAATCCACGGGTTAAGAAATCTCTGTAACAGCCTCCTGCCTTCCTCACTCTCTCCTTCTTCTCTTCTCTCTCACTCCTTAAGATCACACCTCCTAATAGGACAACAGCAAGAAAGCCTTCACTTCCATCCACCCAGGCTATGGAAGAACCAAATAAATGAAGGAAGGAGTCTCTCTCTCATATGAATAACAGCACAAAATTCCTGGAGCCTTTGGCCTGGGCACCTAGACCAGACACATGTCCATGGCTTTACAGTCAAACCTCCCTCCCACGTCTTTCAGGGCAGATCTCCGGACTGTCCACACTCAAGTTTTATGTTTCGATGGCTCTTTAGAGGCTCCGTCTGATTTCTCAGTGTCTCCGCTGCTCTGCTCTCCTGGAGAAAGAGGGCAAGCTGAAACTCTTGATCCCCACCACACTGGTGTTTCCTACCCTGTCCCACTGAAGGCAAGCGGGGCACCTGGGAGACGTGATGTTCAAGTCCCGAGAGACCACACCTGTCTGTAGACATCCATAGCATCACAATCTCCCTTTCCCTGCTCCTTTGGGTACTATTCTCTGTGCTACAGACATTGCAAGTCCAGCCAGGCGCTGCACTCAGAACCGATGACCAAGCTACAAAAGGCAATCCTGAGCACTGGAAAGAAACCATGGAATCTATATTATGTGTGAGTGCTGAGAAAATTTTTAAGTTTATTTGGCTTGTTGTCTTGCTCTGTTTTCTTTTGAGTGTGTTTTAAGTCCTGCTGCTTTCCTGCCTATCTCCCACCCCCATACAAAATTCTTTAGTAACCCATTATGGGCTAGTGAATTCCCAAACCGTTCAAAAATACTTTAAAGTTCTTTTGGGACATAGCCAGATACTTAATATTGTATTACATTTTATAGTTGTCACTTAATCAAGCTATTTAATATTATAGTACATTTTAAAACTGTCACTTAATCACATTTTCTTGACCCTTTTATGGGAATTAAAGATCACTGTAGATAAAAAATGGCATGCTTTAGTTTAAATAGATTCAGTATGTCCAGTTTGACAGTTACTTCTGAGACATTAAAAGAATTTTCCGTGATTAATGTGACCCACACACGTTAAATGGTGTAATGTTCCCTTTCTCCAGCCATTAGCGGAAGCAGCATCAGACAGAAGGAGCCAGAATGTGGCCGAGTGTATGTAAAGCCCGGTGATGGTGATGGGAGGATGCGGGGAAAGGAACTCTGAAGATAATGTAGAGCCAGGCCAGCTAAGATAAGAGGGAGGTTTTCCCTGATTTAATATTTGCTTTCTCTGGGCATCTGTAGAGTGAAGGCAAAGAAACAGAAAGGTTAGACCCCAGTAATGGAGTAGGTGCCGGCCCAACAGCATCGCAATCTGTGGGGACCACTCTGTGCGAGGGGAGGGGCTGCATCTGGGGCAAGCAAGTGCAGTTATTTGGTGCTTATTATAAATGATTGATGAGCATTGCTTCTAAATTTAGAAAAGCTCTCTAAATGGACATTTACTCACAAGAAAAAAAAAAAGAAAAGCCCTTCCCTGAAAGGTTGGTCCCTGGAAGGCTTTGTTTATGGTGCTGCCATAGCTCTGGGTAATTAATCCAGAATTGCGTCACTGAAAGATTTTATATTCTTAAGTGTTCACTCATGTAGTTAAAGTAAATTATGTCCTTCTCCAAACATGTTTCAAAGAATCATTCTGGGTTTTAAAAAAATCTTGGTCCCTAAATCCTACTTGTTTGTTTAATTAATCTGAAAATAACTGTTCCTCCCTCCTCTTAATCACAGATCAGATCCGCTCTGTGCTAGCAGCTGTGAGTGAAAGCCCGTCCCAGTGTGTTTTTCTTGATTGTTTAATAAGAGTTGAATAATACCCTATTTAATCCATCAAGTAGGACATTACAATAACATTGATCTTTTGTTTGACAGCAGATTTGTTTGATAACAGAATAGGATATAATGTAACCAAATCAGTGTCTGGAATGCGTTTTAGAGGATCCAATTAAAAACATTTGCACACATGCCAGGCACCGAGCAGTGGGCAGAGAAACCAGAGAAACCAGGCATAGCAAGACACACAGGGGGCAAGGGCAGAAAAGGAAAACCTAGTCTTGCAAAACAGCTCGACCTTAGCCTGAACACGCAAGGACGTCCAAGGGACTCTATGCCCTAGGAATGTGGCTACTCGGGCTGGTGAGGTCAGCCTCCTCTCAGGTCACAAAGTCAAGCCCAGTGACCCCTAGATGGAAGCCTATTGTGGTCTTCCTTTGTTGGTTCAAACGCTGTAATTCTTGAGGCCAGCAATGCCAGATCCTGCTGTCACTGAGCCCCTCCACCCTTTCCCTCCAGCTACAGCATGGCAAGAGGATGTCATTGTTCATATTCCAGCATCCTTGTCCTCTCCCCAAACCTGTGGATTGCACTCTTTCTTTTCATCATCTCTGAGGAGGAACAGGAATTGGTTCAGAGCATTTTTTAAGATCTGATTTTTATGGACTAAATGGAAGAGGACTAGTGTCAGCCTTGGTATGTGCTTGTACAAATTTGCACATGTCTTACCAGAACTCTTCTCATCCTTTCCCTTCCCTTCCCTTCCCTTCCCTTCCCTTCCCTTCCCTTCCCTTCCCTTCCCTTCCCTTCCTTCCCTTCCCTTGCCCATCCCTTCCCTTCCCTTCCCTTGCCCATCCCTCCCCTTCTTTGTTATAACAAAGCAAGACAGTGTTGCAAAGAGAGAGAAAGAATTTATAGTCACAATAATGTGCCAAAAGTCTTCACAATGCTCTGTTTCAAGTAAGATAGCTGGTCTTACTTGAAAAAGTGGATTTGGCTGTTTCATATAAAACTGTTCATAACATCACACACACACACACACACACACACACACATACACACACACACACACATACACACACACACACCACATACACACACACACATACACACACACACACACATACACACACACACACACACACATACACACACACACACACACACACACACACACACCACATAAATTTTGGAAAAGGAATTGCTGAGATCCACCAGTTGTATGCAAAGTAGGGCAATTGCTTAAATAAATTGATCTTCCTTTGTCCAAAATGATTTATGCGCAGGCACCGCTGCGTTCAGTGTGTCGTCCCTCTCAGGGAGAAGGCGGTAGTACGAAACCCACAAGCAGCTCAGGGGACGGCAGATTCTCGTCCCGTCCGCGTCACGCTGGTGGTAGAAATCTATTTGAACAGACACCTAGGATAACAGATCAACACTGGAAATGCCTGCCGTCCTGAAGCAGCATTCTAACAGGCTTCCACACACACTTCAAACGTCTTCCTTGGATGAAGGCACGAAGAAAAGCCTCACAAGGCCAGCTCCATCTTCTGATTGGGGAATACAAGCCCAGGAAGTCGCACATTGGGCATTATCAAATTTCTTCAATCAACACAAATGCTGCCTGTGCCGAAGATGCTCTGCCAATCCAGAGTTCAAGAGAAAAGTATCGCTAGAGTCTCTCTGGTCATTTGTGTCTGCCATGGTAGTGCATGCTTTTGATCCTAGCACTTGGCAGGCAGAGGCAGGGGAATCTCTGTGAGTTCAAAGCCAGCCTAGTCTGCATAGTATGTATCACACCTGCCAGGGATATATAGTGAGATCCTGTCTAAAATATATTTTTTAAAAATTTAAAGACATCTGTGTGGGAAGGAGACATGGATTGTCTTGGCATTCACACTCACTTTCATTCCCAGAGAGGGAAGGAAGCAGGGTGGCCTCCTGGGTCAGTGGAGGAAGTGGCTTTGTTCTAGGTCTCACCTGCAAATCTTCTTCAACTTCCGTTATCACAATCCATCCCTGGTTTCCCATTTGCTGTCTTTTTTAAAAAAATAACATTATTCTTTTGTTCTCTGATTAATCTCTTTTGTATTACTAAAGCCCTTTGTGGTTTCTGACCAAGTCTTACAGTGGGTTCTTTTGTGACTTCTGTTTTTCTACCTGATAGGTCTTTTCTTTAAAATGCCTGAGAATTATCAGTACCTCTGTCCTTCCGGCAGGGTACCACAGACCTTAAAACATTCTGCTACATTTCTGATCTGAACTGGCTTTCTTTTGACCCCAAAGCACCAGCAAATGACAGACCCCATGCCGATCTTTTAGGGAGGTCTGAGAGCAAGTGGTAGCCTTTCGAGGGCTTAACCACGGAGTCATAATCTCTATGACAAATAGCCCTTTGCGTTGCAGTTATGGCTAGCTTACTAAGCATATGGCGAAGTGAGGGCCCCTTAAAAGTGGTCAGGGACTTCGTCCCAGGCCCCCTCCCAGGTGTCATATCACTCCTTTTTACTGGCCTTGTTAGAGGGGCAGGATTAGCTCTGCAGATCACCCCAGCTTCCTGACCAGCTGCCAAGCAGTAAAGCCTGGGAACCCAGGGTGGTCGATCCGACGGCATCATCTCGTCACTCCCGATGATCATTCATCCGCAGCAGAAATAGCCCACGGTGCCTCGGAGATCGATGTGGAGACCACCGCTCTTCAACATTATTGCCACTAATTATTAAGATGAATGCGGTGATTAATGGGAGCGATGCTTTTCCACTCTATGCAAATGGCGAGCTCATGCATATACATGGCGGAGGGGGCTCACTAACCTGGTGCCCGGAACATGCCTGCTCAGCCCCCTTATTCAGCTGTCACCGTGACCCAGGTGCAACGACTTACGGTGATTTAAAAAGAAATGCTAAAAATGAATTGTTGATCAGCAGCCTCAGGCAGCTTTTTGGAAATTCCCTTCGACGAGGGCTGTGCTTTGATTAGGGAAAGCTCAATCAAGGCAATAACCAGGGTTATTAAGGATGCTGCATTAGCTTGTGGTCCTCTGAGCTAGTGCGTTCTGACGGGAAATGCTGGCGAGGAACAAGAAAATGCACCTTCCGCGGCGATGGTGTGATCAAACTGAGTTCTCCATTCAGACTTGTAGCTTTACCTTAGAAAAATGGGGGAGGTTCGATTTAGTACCAACAAGCCCCTTGGCCTTTTTTTTCTTTCCTTGTTGCCATGGCGAAATCCCTGACAAATGCACCTTAAGAGAGGAAGGGTTGGCTTTGGCTCACAGTTTGGAAGTACAGGGCCAGGAAGTCATGGCAAGGAGAGCAAGTCTGGCTGTGGCCGTGGGGACAGGAGGCAGTTGGGCAGATTGCACTCACAGTTAGGAAGCAGAAGGAAGGACGCAGGCCTGTGCTCGCCACTCTTCTGTATTCAGTGCTGCAAGCTCGAGATGTAGACGGCTTCCTTCCACAGTATCTACTGTGGCTCCCTGGAGCTTCAGTAGACAACTCTGAACAACATCTCTATGTCATTGCTTTCCAACAGGTGTCTCCTCCATGAGCAATTCAGTCTTTCTCCCTTCAAGTCCATTTGCATTTTGACAAGCTAGCGCCTTTAGTGGGTGGGGTCTAACCTCAGCTAAACGGTCATATTGCCCTACTACAAGATAACTTCTTAGATGACACAAGTCACTAGTGTCTTTACCAATCACAGCAGCTCTCTCTTTATCTGCTTATCTTTGTACGTGTAGGTCATGTGTGTGCCTGCACGTAATGTGTGTGCACGTTTGTGGATCAGATCATTGCAGGCACCATGGTGTGTGTGTGTGTGTGTGTGTGTGTGTGTATGTGTAGGTCAGAGGACAATCTCGGGCTCCAACCCTCACTTTCTTCTTTGTTTCAGACAGAGTCTCTTGTTTGCCGTTGCACACGCCAGGCTATCTGGCCCATGAGCTTCTGGGGACCGCTGTCTCTACCTCTCACCTCCCATGGGGCCACTGGAGTTACAGACACCACACCTGTATTCAGTGGGTCTTGAGGACCCAGACCTATCCCCTCACAGTTGTGTGGCAAGAGCTCTGCTCATTGGGCCATCCTTCCCAGCATTCATTGTCAGAAACTTTAAACCAACTTTGCTCCCCAAACCTCACGTTCTTTTTTCACATCTGCCTTATCATTTTCTGCTCTCTCGCCCTGTAAACATGGATAAACACGCTCAGTTGTAGCCCTGACAATCTGAACACTCTGCAGCTTTAGAAACATGTCTGTCAAACAAGTCAGCCCATAAGCATTGAACTCAGCCCCACTCAGATTCTCAGGACCGGGGCAGAATGCCACCAGCTTCTTTCTAGTACAGTTCCCAACAGTCCTGGTTCCCCTCCATGACTTCTGTATTTTCTTCCAATACACAACTTAATCATTTAGCAAATATTGATTGATCACCAACTATGTGGTAGGCACTGAGTTTATAAAGAGAAATAAGGTTACTTCAGCCACTAAGTTAGTGAGATACACTTTATCTGTGGGAAAGAAAGAAGAGTGTTGTATTTACGAAATATTTGCCAAGTGAGGGAATATAGCTAAGATGTAAGCTTAACCTGGGATTGGAGAAGAACATACAGCCATCTCTTTACCAGACCAGCATAATCTCTAACTATGCTCTAAATATTTCTTCTTATACTCAGAGATAAGCGTAATCCCCATCTCTCATCAAGGAAACTTCTCTTTGAGACAGAAGGAGACCATTACAGAAAACCACAACCAATCAAAATGCAGAGTTGTGGATCCCAGTCCCAATGGATATAACTCCCCCATCTAAGGCTCAGGGGACATTGCAGAAGAGGGGTTAGAAATATTGTAACAGGGGTTTTCTGTGTGATTGAGTCTCCTGGTAATGTCAGAAGTCTCACAACAAAACTACTCAAACACGAACTGAACAAGGACAACAATAACAGACATGTCAAAGGGGATGGGGCAAAGTCCAGGAGGCCTGAGCCCTACAGAAGGAACTACAGACAATTAAGCAAGGTTGAGCCCAGAAGAAATAGTGTTCCGCTGGACAGGGAACACCAATTAGTTATCCAATACCAAATGGTCAGCCCTGAATGCATGCGTACAAGAAGCGTTATACAGAGAGAGCAGGTTATAGTTAGGAATATATATGAATATGCATATATGCACGTAGTAATGTAAAAAGAGGCCATGAGTGTAAAAGAAATTAAGAAGGGGTAAATGGGAGACTTCGGAGGGAGGAAAGGGAAGGGGAAGATGATGCAATTACTTTATAATCTCAAAAAATAAAAGAGAAATTAAAAACAAGAGAAAAATACAAAAGAATGTAAGATCCAACTCCTGCCCTGAATAAAGTCCATTGCAGGGGATGTGAAGACAAAGTTACATTCACCAGAACAGTTAAGTAATCACCCAAACGCCACCATGAATGAAGTAAATATGTTCAGGTAGTCGTGACCATTAAATAACACTGACTAAAAAAAGGGGGTTTTAGGGACAGGAAATTGTAAAGGACTTTAGGGCATGGATGGGAGATTTTTGAAAGACAGCCTAGAACTGAAGCAGAACTTACAAGCATGACTTTAGCTTTCAGGTTCCCTATCAAACAGATCCATTCTCAATCCATTCCCGGCTGTTATAGATGAGTACAGACTGGTAATCTGTGAAGAATGGGACTGCGTTCCTTTTAGGATCCTGAAAGCTTTTGCTGGCACGATGCTTAGGATGGTGAGGAACTTCTCAAACTCATCATGACAGGACAGAAAACATAAATGGCAAGACAGAGCAAGCATGTCAGAAAGAGCTCACTTCCTCCATCATCATTAATCCCTGACTTCATCCATCCATGAGGATAGAGCTCCTCAGGACCTAATTTTCTTTCAAAATAGCCTACATCCAAATACTATTACCAAGTGAATTTGGGGATTATATTTCCAGCACAGCAAATTGGGGAGTATTCACTTGTGTTCGCTACTCTTCTTAGCAATATAACCAAATACCTGACAAGAAAAACATAAAGGAGGAAGGACTTATTCTGCTCATACTTTCAAGGGCACCAGTCCATCATGATAGGGAAGGCTTGGTAGCAGAAGCAGGCCAGGCGTTGCTGGAAGCGGTATGTGGCAGCTTGTTCACGTCTTTACCAACCTTTCCTCCAGTAGTCAGAAAGTGGTTCTTTTAAGAAACTAAGTTCTGCTACCTTGGCCACATGACCCCCAGGTTCTCCAATCTCGCCCAAAAGCCACCATCTGGAACTAGTAAGCATGAGCATATGAATCTGCAAAGGATAGTTCACATGCAAACAATAACATCATTGAAACCAGAGGTGCATGTAATCCCTTCTTTAAAACATTACATAGGGAAATCATATTCTTTGCTTAATACACATTCCTGCCTAAGACTCAGCCTTCCCACCTACCCCAAGCACTCCCTGGAGGTTTCTGACTCTACACTGTTGCGGGCACACATTCTCCTGTTGCCCAGTAGCTTCTGAAAGCCCAGGAAGGCAGGTGATCAAATTATCCACCTCAAACCGGCTGTGCTATCCCGCTGTTGCCAATGGCCTGTCAACATCACTCCCCCTGGTAGATTCTCTGGAAAACTAAGTCACCACCACAAGAACCCAAGAAGCCATGTTTATTTCCTTCTGCTACTCCAGACCTAACATTCCTGGGTCCTCAACTATGATCCTGGGCTCTGGGAATATTGTCATTTTCCTCTGAAGGAATACGAGAGCTCAAGGTGAGGTGGTGGTATCCAAGAGGCAATGAGAATCATGCAATCATGTCCAGACTGGATCCCGTCTCTGCCCCTCCTGCCTCTGGAGAAGCGGTCACTAGTCTCACCTACAGATGGAAAGTAACGATGTGAACTTTCTAGAGTTGTTTTGAGGAAGAAGATAGAGTCGGTAAAGTCCCTGACACATGGATTTTCCGATGAATGAAACAGATCCGCAGTCTTCCTGTTTACACTGGCTAGCTTAAGGAATGCCAGTGATGATGTTTAAGTCATTTTCTTTAAAGACACAAAGACTATCTAGGCTCCCTGCAGGCAGGGTCCTCCATGTTGTGGTTACCGCAGTCACTGTTTGGACGCTAACATTTTTCATTTCATCAACACTTTGTCCTGAGTTGATATTTCTGCGTGGGCAGCCTAGGAACATCAGTATAAACGCCACTGGAGCCCATAGAAAACTGCGTTTCGGAAGACGGCATCCATCCCCTGCCTCTTCCCTTTGCCTGTACTGTTTTCCTTCTGCTGCCTGGGTCCCAGGAAAGGCTGTCTCACCCAGCCTGCCTGTGGGGTGACTTGTTGGAACACTGGAGCCCATTGTTAGTCGAAGGGGGCCTTGGAAATCATTCACTGTCAGCGAGGCTGTGATGGACAAAATGGAATGTGGGCTGGATTTCACGGTCAGCTCCAGTCCCTGCAGACACCTTGCCTCTCAATGGACAGGGCAGTTCCATTATTACTCCATGTGGTGCAAACAGGAGGCCCAGCCCCAGGTCCATTGTCTGCATACATTAGGATGCATTTTCCATTATCTAAAGGTAGCTTTTAAGACTTGTTTGTGGCTATGATGGATGCCTCTCAAAGGACCTCCTGCATTCTTCCTGCAGGCAACCCCACTGCTGGCCACATCTGCATTTGTCATGAGAAATTCTGTTTCCTGGAGGGAGGCTCTCCAGCTCACTCAGTTCCTGATACAGTCACCACTTCCCCAAGACCAGGTCTCCCAGGACTCCTCAAGGGTTCGGCTAAGTCCTTCCGGTCTTGGATGGCTTCGCTCCTGGTAGCTTGACTTGACCGTCTTGCTCAACCTGGCTGCCCCAAGTGATGTTGGACAAGCGTCCTCTCTCTAATGGTTTCCGGAGCAAGGCACAGGATAACAATTGTCTTCATTTTTTGTCTCCTTCACAACACAGTTGTGCAGATGTGTCTCAGATGTTCAGCTGTTCCCATGGCAACCACAGAAAGTTGCTGCTCCGGAGGGCGCCGTGAAGACTTCCCATGTCACCTCAGTCCAGTGAGAAAGATTCTGAGAGAGGGCCTTAACAAGGTCCCTGCTGGTCAATAGTGCAGCCATGAAGATGACTGGTCAGTCAACCCTTTCCCGTTTCTCTCCCTCTCGAGCAGGGCCACTCCAAGGATGGGGAGAACCAACCTGGGCCCAGTCAGTCACCCATCCCTCTTCTTTTTATAGTAGTAGGGGAGAGGGGTAGGGGACTTGGGATATATTAAATTAAAAAAATACCACAATAAGTTTATAAAACTTTCCTGCATTCAAATTTAAACTATTCTTTACAAACTAACCAGAGCTTTGTTTGGTTTTGTTTTTGTTTTTATTGAGGTCTAACACACTAAAGGCAGCAACATCCAGCTACCTTTTTATTTATTTACTTATTTATATTTATTCAGTTTTCAGTCCCTTGGTGTAGCTCTCTGTGGCATGACTTCAGTGAGCTTCTAAAGTTGAGCCCCATGGGGTGGTAAGGCCAGAAGTGATGATGGCCCTGCCTCACCTCCCTCCCAGCACTCTGGGACGGACTGGCTTTAACAGCACCTCAGCTTTCCATCCGAGCATTGAAAGGTGATGAGGCATAAAAGAAGCTGAAAACGAAGAGAGCAGAAGCTAAGAAGAAATAGCTAGACAAAGACGGAGAGAAGGAGCAGCTATTCACCTTGTTGTGATTCTCATTCACTTCGAACAATGATTTCCAGATCGGTCACTAATGAAGATGGAAGAGGAATGCTGTGAAATGCGTAACCCACCAAACAAGGCCTGTGATGGAACTCAAGCTGCATGGTCTACAAGGCAGAGCCTGGATGCAGCCACAGCCGGTAAATACCAGGCCAAGTACTCACTCAGGGCTGGAGTCTCCAGCTCTCCGCTGATACCTAGAGACAACTGTTCGTGATGTGGAGACCTCTTTACGAGCAGGCCTACGGCCCATTGCATTGTGATAGACAATTGTCGGCTCAAAAGCAAAATGAACCAGCAAATGCATTTGATAGTATAGTGTATTCACTTTTTGAACATAGGCTATTGTCTAAAGAAACGCAAGGTCTAACTGTACCGTAATAAAGCACCCAGAAGGCACATTTTGGATCCTGCAGCAGCCTGCCACATTCACGCCTGTGTTTAAAGATACCCATGTTTGGTTGGATGGTGGATGCACAAGCAGGTAGGATGACATGGGAGCCATGGAAGGGGTCTATGTTCCTAGCGAAGGCTAAATGGTGGCCAGGATTAGCGGCCAAGCAATCCCGCTTTGCTGTGATTGAGACTCTGGCTCAACAGAGGGATTTTTTTTATGATTGGCAGCAAAGATGTGGCATGTAGACCTCCGACAAGTAGGAGCTAATAACAGAGGAACACATACAAAAAAACATAAAGACCCAGCCAAGACATGTGCATGGAGCAGAAATGCAGTCAGAACTTGGAATTGCGGCAATAGGCAAAGCCATGTGGAGGGGATCTCAAAAGTGCTTCCCATCTTGAAGGACTTCTCTCTCTTGCCTGAAACATCTTCAAAGCCCTCTGATCTGCCCCTTTGGGACCACAGCTGAGCCCAGTGCTCAGTATAGCATTCTATAGTTGCAATAGAGAATTCTTCCTTCAATGTAGCTTGCACATCCCTTCAATATATATTCACGGCATGATATTAACAATAAAATGAATTTTCTACTGATAACTCTCTCCAGTGAAGGAGTTGATCTCCAATGTCTCTTTTGACTCTAAATTTGGTGTCTTTGAAATTCTAGTGCTTGTTCTGATCTGCAAAAATCAGAGGCTGGGGCAGGGGGAGTTTGCTAAGTGCATAAATATTAAAATGGCATTGGGCTCCTGTATGCCAACCGCATAAACAGAACAGCCTCGGAATTAGGAAGGCACATCTTCCATGTCTGCACAGACGTTCAGGAATATGTAAGGTGCTTTATTCCTTAAAGCTAAGGAAACCTCCGTTGAGAAATGGTTTCTCTTGCCTGCCCTTTTCACAACGCGTTCCAACTGCGAGGGCAGATCCTCTCACCCCCTAAATGCAATGTTTCTCTCCGCTTCCTTCCTGCTGAGAAATGCCAAAGGTATGCCACCTCGTTCTGTGCACAATTGTGCATTCAAGGTGATTAAAAAGTTGATTTCCTTTCTGAACTGAGAGCCTTGTTAAATTATAAGAAAGAATATTTCATTTCTCCTTGATTTCCAAAAATCTATTATGAGAATCCTAGCGGTGTTTGGGGTACCCAGAAAAGAGTGTTTCAAGTGTGTGCTCAGATAAGATATGCAGAGCACAGGGAACCTACTGAGTGCCTGTATGCCTACTATGTGCCTGCATGCCTACTGAGTGCCTGCATGCCACAGAACGGTGAGTGGTTCTGTGGGCACTGGGTTTGTGCCTGCTTGATTGCTGACGATCCCCATGTCCCCTGACATCCCCTTGACTGGCCTTTTCTTGCTTTTCATACTCAGGCTGAACAAACGTTTTTTATGTAACTACCAGAAGCAGCAAGTCATTATAAAAAAAAATGTCGCTTTCGCCTTGTCGAATGATCCTTCTTTCTTTTCTTTTTTATCTCCTCCCTTTTGAACCGGGTCTCACAGTGCCTCCCAGAGCGACCGTGACCTCACAATCTTCTTGCCTCGGTCTCCTAGCACTAGAATTACAGGCAGGCTGTGCCCTACACTGTTCTACACCCCTTCCCAGTTTAGAATCCAGGCTTTTCCACAGTGGGCAGCTTTGGTCAAAAGCTGAAACTTAGGACCACAGTGAGGCGTTTTGATTCCCTGTGCCTTGTGCTCACTCTTAACAGAGACCAGAAATGAGTCCACGATTGTTCCTGTAATCCATGATGGGTTCTCCGCTGAAGCAGTCTCTATGGGCAGTCATTTTGAAGCCTTTATAAATAAAGATGTTCTGAGAGACCTCTTCATAAATTCCCTCAAATTGTATCACTAACAACATCTTGTTAAAGCCCATCCCCCAATGGGAAGAAGGAACCAGAAAGCTTCGTGGGAAAATCAAACGTTAAGTTTCTTCATTTTTATAGCTCGTGATTAGATGCTTTCTCAGGTCTCTGGAAGCTCAGACCAGCCAAGAACCTAAAAGATCAAAGCTGATGCTTGGCCAGCAGTGATTATAAAAATGCTGACATGCTTCCTGATTGTTCTGTGACGGACAGCTGCTGCCTTGAACCTGCCACCCTGGCCTTGCATGACAGGAGCTTCCTGACCCTGTGCTATGCCTGGCATCTTTTATTACGAACTCTGAGTAAGATAGGAATGGGTCTCACATCTGTCCTGATTCTAATTCTGGAGTGCCTAAATATCCTTTGAAAGGTTTTGTTTATCTATTTATTTAATATATATGGGTGTTTTGCCTTCATATATGCCCGTGCACCACATGCATGATTGGTGCCCTTCAAGGTCAGAAGAGGGCATTGGATCTCCTAGAGCTAGAATTATACAGGATTGTGAACCAGTGTGTGAGTGCTGAATCCAGATCCTCCGCCAAAGCTACAGGGACTCTTAACAACTGAGCCATCACTCCTTAAATAGCCTTTTAACGATTTACATCACCAGTGCCCTGTTAGGAGTCCCCCAAATAGTACCTTTCGGTGGAAGGAGAGTTACCAAGGCCTTTATAGGCAAGAGTCAAACTGAGAAGTTTTGAAGAGACTCTTTGAAGGGAGTTCATTATTTGTCTAGTGCTTTAAGTGTAGGGAGGACTTTGGGGGACCTCCCCCAAGTACAGCTGCTAAGGGCTAAACATCTGTCTGATTGCACTAAGTTGTGATCCTAAAGAGAGGATTATTCTACTACTTCTTTTTTGAAACTTCCCTGGGGTGTGAAGGCAGGGAAGGCACCACAGTCTTTCCTTGTCTAATGACACAAGGGATGTAGATGTGAACTGTACAGTTAACGGTATTTTCTTTCCCATACTTACAACATGGTTATGCATGCACACATGCGCACACACAGAGGAGTACTCATTCCTAGGAACAGTCTTGTCCTTCCATGGCAATCTTGCGACAGGAAGCTGGCTATTGCAACTATGATTGTGGCACGGATTCGCACCCCCAGACATAATAGAGGAGGTTGAGGCAAGAGGATTGCAAGATGGACGCCAGGGTAGGCTAGGGAAAGGAGTCTCAGCAGAAAGGAGATAAGAAAGCATAGACATTACCCAAGCAGTCAACAAACCTTTCCCTTTAGAAAATCTGAGCAGTTTCTCAAAACAAGATCCGTCCCCTTAACTAGAAAACAGCGGAGAGAATAAAATATAAATAAATCAACAAGTTAAGTAATTTTGTATCCTCAGAAGTTCTATGCCTAGTTCTAGTAAGCTAAACTAAGAACACGATTAAGAGCTATCCCAAAAGTCGGGTGGTGGTGGCACTCACCTTTAATCCCAGCACTCAAGAGAGGCAGAGGCAGGCAGGTCTCTGTGAGTGTAAGGCCAGCCTGGTCTACAGAGCAAGTTCCAGGACAGCCAGGGAGTCACAGAGAGATCCCAGTCTCAAAAAACAAAACCAAAACAATAACAACAAAGCATGATGATCCAGGGAAATGAGGTGGGGTCATGTGACCAGTGCTACCTAGTGATAGAGACCACAGACAAGCTGGAGGAAGGACCCTTTCAAGGAAAACATCAGGATAGCAGACTCTGGAGCGGCTGTGGATTTTAATGCAAGTGACTTCTACAGAGCATCTCGGTGTGGCTGAGCAGAGTGAGAAGGTAAGACTGAGGAGATGAGGTCACAGCGTTAGGCAGGGAGCTTGCCTCCAGCAGCGCGGCAGGTCAGCTGGTCTGGCATCCTCCTGCTACAGAAACCCCAGCACAGACTCAATTACGACATTTTTCTTATGCACAGCTGAAATTGCATCACGTAGGTGAAAAGCTGCCTGCTGAACTGAAACCAGGGTGTTGAGCTCATGGGGAAGCCAGGTCTGCCCTGTAGCAAAGGCTGTTTGAGGGGTGAAACTCGGGGGGTTGATAGTCACATGGGAGAGCAGCAGACTTGTACACGTCCCAGATGGGAGGACACGGAACACCCAGGTCTTGAGAAAATGACTGGCTAGAAAACAGACACAGTGAAAGGACGTTTCTCGATTGCCATTCCAGTTTCAAGAACAGCCCAGCCCAATCGAGTGCTATTTCATTGAAGGGAAAACGCCAAACTGAGAGAAGAGATTAGAACGCCACATGCCACAGAGAACATGATTTTCTTAGAAGAACATACCTTCTATTTGGATTTATTACAGTGAAATAAGAACTCTTTTCTAAAAATAGCTGAATTACTAGAGGAAGCAAGCCCCTGAAAGAAACACAAGAAGGAGCAAGCACTGAGGCTTCTGGGAATGGTGAGTGGGGGAATTCCTAGGCTCAAAATATAAAATAACGAAATAAAATATTTTAACAGCTTAGACATAGGAAAGAAATAGGAGCAGAGAACAAACATTTAAAATAATTCATTAAAACATGGAGACTCTGGAAACGAAAAAAAATGAACACTGAAAACAATGGGTGGTTTTTGTTGACAAATGGTTGTAAAATTCAAGCAGGCTCAAATCACAGGAGACAACAAAAGGAGAGAGGATTATTTTACAATCAAAATGTCTAGGGAAAGACATTTCGTGGAACTTGATTGGATTATAAGGTTAGAAAATTAGTTTTCAAAACCGTTACAAAAGACTTTTGAACAGTGAGTAAAAATATGAATTAGAATATTAAATTATTCTTCATGTTCTTAGTAGAAAGACATAAACAGTAAGGCATTGTAATCAAGTATGTGCACATGTATACAAATGCACACACTTCTACACAAAGACACACAAATACATACACAGACACAAATACTCTCTCTCTCTCTCTCTCTCTCTCTCTCTCTCTCTCTCACACACACACACACACATACACACAGAGGGGGTGGCATATGGCAAGCCTCAGGAATCAAGTCAGAAGGAATCAAAGACCCATGTTTCTCAGAGGCCCCATTCTCTTTCTGGAACACAGGCAGGGAAGAACAAGATAAAAAACATAGCAAAGCTTTGCACCTCAGCAAGTTTGCATGCTTTATCTGTCAGGATTTTATGTAGGAAATATTTGCTGAATGCATTCTACTCCCAACATGCTTGAATACCTACCTTTAGTTCCATAACATCTAAGGACATTCCAAAATCATTAACTGTTTAGGTAAGTGTTCTCAGTGCCCTCTTACAGTGAGCAAGTTTAACCAGTCATACTCAAAATATCACATTGTTAAGAGGTTCCAGACCCCAGTTACCCTGGATGTTGA
The DNA here is from genome assembly GCF_982192425.1 of Myodes glareolus. NCBI lineage: Eukaryota > Metazoa > Chordata > Mammalia > Rodentia > Cricetidae > Myodes > Myodes glareolus. The sequence continues at coordinate 88,543,347 of NC_142033.1, forward strand.
GGAAAAAAACTCAGGGCTTTTAGGAATTGACTACTGTCTTACTGGAAGAGTTGAGTACCAGTATTGGTAAGCAAACACCTCTCTGCACCCACAACTATCCTCTTCTCTCTGTGCTCCAGGCACCATTCCTGTGTTGCTGGGGCCTCTACATCTTATGATTCCTAGGAACATAGTTAGGAAATCACTGGTTTAGCTTTGCTGCAGAGAGATTCCTAGAATCTGTGTTGGCATATCTCAGCTGACACACCCGAAATAATTACACGGAAACTGTATTCTTTGAAACACTGCCTGACCCATTACCTCCAGCCTCTTACTGGCTAACTCTCACATATCGATTCAACCCATTTCTAATAATCTGTGTCTCACCATGAGGTCGTGGCTTACCGGGAAAGATTCAGCATGTCTGATCTGGCAGCTGGCTGCATGGCATCTGCCTCATTGCCTTCTTCCCAGCATTCTGTTCTGTCTACTCCACCCACCTATGTTCTGACCTATCAGGCCAAGCAGTTTCTTTATTATTTAACCAATGAAAGCAACAGAAATACAGAAGACCCACCTACATCATTTCCCCTTTTTCTGTTTAAACAAAAAAGAAGGCTTTAACTTTAACATAGCAAGATTACATATAACAAAACAGTTATCAAGCAAGAATTACAGTTCCAATATTTATATCTATTTTATCTTTTATCATAACTAAGGAAAACTATAACTATCTATTTATTCTTCAACTCCATCAAAGACTCCAGAAGGATATAATACTACCTAAGTAAACAAGAAGTAAGCAACTTCTAAAACTCCAGAAATGACAGAGACATCTCGCTGCCTGAACAGTCACCCAAAGTTCTTCTGTACTGTTGGGGCATCCATCTTCAGCCTACAGGCCCATAGTATCCAGCAGACATTTCCATGAAGCAGGAAATTTCAAAGGCAGTTCAGTCACTATCTGCTGTGTCCTGCAGAATGTTTCGCAGACTTTCATGAATCAGGAACCCCGAAAGACCATCTCACCTTTAGGCAAGTTCAGCAGTCCTCTCTCTGCAGGTTCTTTGTGTCCAGTTTATGTAACAGTCCAGGCAAGAGCAGTTTCTTGCCCATATGGCTATCAAACTCCATAAGTAGCCTCTTCGATGCCCATCTTCCTCTTGAAGTAGATTGGTGCTGCCGGGAGCAGACGTGTCTCATTGTCATGAAAAGCCCTAAGTTATTAAAACATTTAAAATGCCATATTTTGTAGTCTTTGAAAGATATGAAGAATGCCTATCTAACTGAAATATATCTCTATATATCTAGAAAATCTAACTAACTTGACTACAAGCTTGATTATTATTGATGATTATCCATTAACAACCTATATTTCTTAATTATATATTACATTTTTTAACTGAACTACACAATCACAATACCTCAATCAAGATCAGAAATATATATATATATACACATATATATATAACAAAACTGACCTTAAAATCCATATCAATGCAAATTATTCATATCTATATCATATCCCCCTTTAAATGTAAAAGAACATTTATAGACAATGTTGGGAATATGGGAGCAGTTATTTCTCCCCAAACTTTTTCCTGTTGTATGGGGGCATTGTTAATCAGGTCTTTCACAGTAAAACCTGTGTGCTAGGTTCATCTCAGTTGGCAGTTGAATGAAGTAATTTTTTGAGGGTGTTCACAGCAACCTTTCAGGAGGGCATGATATATCATACCATATTAGGATAGAAGCAATCCACAGGGTCTCATCCTTCTGATTTGTGTTCCCAGATCCTGGTTTGTGTATCTGAATTGTGAGCTCTGGGTTCCTTGGTATTCGGACCACCAAAAAATTCTCTCCAAGTAAAGATCAATTTAACTGTGCTTAATTTATCAAGCATTATTTAAGTGGGTCCCAATGTGTGGAACCGAGTGGACTGTTCTTGCCACTGCAGGATGCATTACTCAGCCACGCACCTGCAACTGTGATACCTGCTGGCCAATAAAGATCATTATACCTACAACAATTTACTGAAATCTTATAAAGGGGTAAGTTCATTTGATTAATAAATAAATCAATACATTTGAAAGTTATATAATGGCAGAAAGTATCACCACCCAGGAATTTAATAACATTTTTGCTTATACTATGGATGGTGTTCTGCAAGGCTTATGTGGGTTTTTTGATTCATTCATTTATTTGATATGGGGATTTAGCTTTGTTTTTTATATTATATCCTTAAAAATGGTTTGATAACAGAACCAAGAACAGGACACTTTTAGAAATGATACAGTCTTTATGTACTAATAATAAGCAGCTAGCTGACAGGATTTATACCATTGAAAAATAAAAAGTTAGCTAAAAAATTAATACCATTGAAAAGGATAACATTAATTTGACAGACAAAATTCAATCAACCAAAGGGTGCTGAGAAATTATCTGGAAGAATTCATACTGTTGGATTTGACAATCAAAATCTGTTTAAAAAATTATGATAGGTTAGCAGAGAAAGTATTGCTCCAGAAAGGCACCCTGCATACCATCCAAATTATATCCAAGGATAAAAACTTATCCTTAATGGAAAAGTTTTATACCTTGGAATCACATGTATAGAATGAGGATCAGAAGTTATTTGAGCCAATGAAATCTTTAGAAATATTTAAAGGTCAAGAAATTTGGGCTTTACAAATGACAGTGGTAAAAAGATTTGAAATGACTGAGGAAATTATCGGAATTGATGAGCAGGGAGAAAAGCTACAAGGACAGGATTTAGTATTGCCAGTACATGTCAGAGTCAGAGATGACTTACCAAGGGTTTTGATTACTTGTCCTATAATCACCTCTGACAAACCATCCAGTATTTATTACCCCAAAGGATTCAGAGAATGTAAATGGAAACCTATGAATGATCTAAAGGAAATTAAGCAAACAGTAGTATCTTATGTCCTACATTCACTATTTGTTATGGAGATGATGAAAATTTGGGCATCAAACAATAATGCAACCCCACACATCTGTCTTCAATTAGTTTTAGTGGCCCTGAAAGTCTGGCCCACAACTACCATGGAAATGCTACTCATGAGAAGAGGCAAAAATTTTAGAACAACAGGGAAGAGCAAAAGGATTTGAGGCTTCCCAAGATCAAATTCTTAGCAAGGGTACTTACACTGATTGACAGGTTCAAGCTCTTTGTAATGAATATATCTTGTCCCTATGCCTACAGCAGCCTTAAATGCTTGGCACAAGGTTCAAGAACCAGAAAAAAACTAATTGAATCATATACTAAGATTTAACAAGGCTAAAGAGAACCCTTTAGTGACTTTTATCAAAGATCAACTAAAATTATATAGGAGTATAGATCCAGAAACTAGACAAGTATTTATTTCTATGGTTTTTAAAAATACCAACTTAGAATGTAAAAAGATACTTGGGCCTTTAAAGGTTAGATCATTACCAATGAATGAATGGATCCTGTATACAATGAACATTGAGGCATTTGATTATAATACTGAGGCTTAGGTAGGAGAAGCATTTTTCAAAAGTATGAGGAGACATCAAAATGCCAAATGTTTTAATACTGATAGACTAGGACATCTGAGAAGGGATTGTAGAAGGCATTCCTAGAAACAATGTCTTCTCTGGGAAAGACAAAAATAGAAGGTCTCAATCTTCTGGCTTATATAGAAGATGTGGCAAAGGTCGACATTGAACTAATGAATGTAGACCAACAAAAAACAGACAAGGCAACCCATTACCATTGGGAAACTCCTTGGGGGATTTCTCAAAGCCACCCAGGTCAAATGTGGTCCAGTCATTCCCAGTCAGTACAGAGGACATGTCTCACCAGGAAAATTAAAAAATCCAGTACCTGTTGTGAAAAATCATGCTGTTCTGAATAATGGAATAAATATGGAGGATGAATCAAAAATTCCAATAGAAAATAGAAAACATACATTTTGACAGATGTTTATAAATGATCAAAGACCAAAGCTAGGAGTATAGATAAATAACACTATAATGAAGGATTACTGGACACAGGTGCAGATGCAACTATTATTACTCCAGAATCTTTGCATCCAAATTGGCCTCTTCAGGAGGCAGATATTCAATTCCTAGGAACTGGAACCCTATCTCAAGTGAAACAAAGTGTAAGATGGGTTGAATGGTACAGCCAGAAAGACAGAGAGGAAGGTTAAGGCCATATGTGACAAAAATTGCAGTGAATTTATGGGGTCATGACATGTTGCAACAATGGAATACCTAGATTAACATTCCTTCAGTCCCTGAAACTCATGTTTCTGGGAAGGATAGTATAAGACACTAAAAACAAAAGTCACCAACCATTTAGGTTGTACAAGAACATAAAGCAACTAGCAAACCTTCACAAGTACTAACAGTCCTACCTTTAAAATGGTCAACTGAGGAACCAATATAGGTTAAACAATGGCCTTTAACAGAAGAGAACCTACAGGCTTTTGCTAGTACAGGAGCAATTAGATGTTCACCGTATTGAAGAATCAACCAGCCCTTGGAATTCTCCTGTGTTTCTTGTTAAACAGAAATCTGGAAAATGGAGAATGGTGACAGATCTAAGAGCTGTCAATAAGGCAATTCAACCTACGGACCCTCTAGAATCTGGAATTCCTTTGCCTTCCCTATTGCCTAAAGGATGGCCTCCTATAGTTATTGATTTAAAAAATTGTTTCTTCACTATACCCTTACAAGAATAGGAAAGAGAAATATTTGCCTTCACAGTGCCTACTTATAATATTTCTTAGCCTACTAGGAGACATCAATGGACCATCTTCCCACAGAGAATGCTCAATAGCCCCACCCTGTGCCAATATTTTGTAAATCTGTCATTGAAAGTAATATGTAAACAATTTCCTAACTCTGTAATTTACCATTACACGGGTGACAAATGCAGATAGAATGTTTGAAAAAGTAAAGAAAGTTTTGCCTAAATGGGGATTACAAATTGCTCCTGAAAAAATTCAAAGTAGAGATTATATCAATTACCTATATTATAAAATAAGCTTACAGAAAACTAGAACACAAAAGTACAAATTATGAGATACTTATTGCAGACTCTTAATGACTTCCAAAGATTTTTATGAGATATTTCTAATCTATGACCTGGTGTGGGAGAATTGTCTGTAATCTGTCAATCATATTTTAAATAAATGCTGATTGGCCAGGCAGGAAGCATAGGCTGGAAAACCAGACAGGAAGTAGAGGTGATGCAATGAGAACAGGAGAATTCTGGGAAGTAGGAAGCTCCCTCCACCATTCCTGCCCAAACCACAGAAGAAGAAACATGTGAACTGACAGCTGAAAAAGGTACCAAGCCATATGGCTAACATAGATCAGAATAATGGGTTAATATAAACTTCAAGAGTTAACAAGAAGCCTGAGCTAATAGGTCAATCGGTTTTAGAATCTTATGGAGTCCTCTGTATGATTTTCTTGGGGGCTTGCCAGCTGTGGGGTACTGGGCAGGACAGATACCCCAACAAGCTGGCCCTCATGTTACAATGACCCACTTTTGGAATAACACCTGATGTAATACTTCATTTAAACAAAACCTTAGATGGTAACAAAGACTTAAATAGTATCAGGGAATTAGCTGCTAAAGCTGAGAAAGAATTAACTTTGGTTGAAGAGAATTTATAGAAGGCACATGTGGATTAGGTGGATCCAAATCTTAACTGCATTCTAGTCATATTGCCCTCCAGAATTTCCCCTAAAGAAATTTTAATGCAGATGGAAGATGTTATCTTAGAATGGATCATTTTACCACAGAAACTGAGTAAAAAATTAAAAACTTATGTTGAAAAGTTCTCTGAATTAATTATTAAAAAATGAGACTTTACCAACTAACAGGAATAGACCCAGCAGAGATTATATTGCCTTTTACTACTGATGAAATTAAAACAAGGACAATGAACCCTGACAAAGAGCTTGGGCTAATTTTTAGGATATACTAATAGTAATCATCCCCAAAGTAAACTTGGGTCCTTCCCCACGTTATACATGATACACAAATAACTGGAATCCATACATTCTATACTGATGCAAGTAAATCAAGAAAGGCAAGTTACAAATCAGAATATTTAAGTAAAGTGGAACAAAGCTCTTATAATTCTGTCCAAAATTATATGCTATTTCCATGGTACTAAGGGATTTTAAATAACCTCTCAATACTGTTACTGATTCATAATATGGAAAAAGAGTTGTTTTACATATTGAAATGACTGAATTTATACCAATGATACAGAATTGACTTTATTATTCACTCAGGTTCAAGATATAGTCAGGAATACGCTTTGACCCATATACATAATACACATCTGATCCCATAGAGGTCTGAAAGGTCCTCTAGGATAAGGTAATGCAGAAATTGGTTGACTATTGACTGGAAATGTGATGAAGGCTTCAGAATTTCATAAGAAATATCATATCAATAGCAAAGGTTTAAAGAAAGAATTTTCTATTATATGACAGCAAGCTAATGAGATTATAAAGAGATGTCCTACTTACTCCTGCTATAACCAAGCACCACTACCTGCAGGGAGTAGCCCAAAGGGTACTCAAAGGAATGAAATCTGGCAGTTGGATGTGTTCCACTTTGCAAATTTTGGAAAATTAAAATGTGTGCACCACATAATCGATACTTATTTAGGTTTTCAATGGGTAACTGCTTTGAGCTCAGAAAAGGCTCATTCAGTAATTACATATTTATTAGAAGTTATGACCATCATGGACATACCTGTACTAATAAAGACAAATAATGGTCCAGCATATGCTTCTAAGAAAATGTAACAGTTTTTGATTATTATAATATTAAGCATTTTATAATTATACCAAACAATCCTACAGTTATCAGGCAGTTATAGAAAGGTCAAACTAAACTATAAAGAATATGTGAAACAAACTGAAAGGGATGGAAAATATCCCCAGAAATAGATTGCATAATCCTTTATCAACCTTGAACTTTCTTAATGCTAATGAGAAAGAAACATTGGCAGAGACACATTGGATAACAGAAAAAACTTCTGAATTAAATTAGCCAATGTATTTCAAGGATGTGTTGACCTCAGAATGGAAATCAGGTGATGTATTGCGTTGGGGAAGGAGTTTTGCTCTTGTTTCCACAGGAGAAGAAAAGCTATGGATGCCATCAAAATGAATAAAGATTTGTTTTGAAAAGAAGAAACCTCTTGATAAAGAGAAATGACAGCTCATCCACAGAGTTGACAATCCTACAGGTGGTAAAGAAACCTCATAAGAGTTTGGAAGGGGTTCTTGTGTTTGCTTGAAAATACCCATCTTCAAAAAGTCAAGAGACCTTGGACATGTAGATTCCTAAAAAAGAAAAGATAACTATTCAGCAAGGATCACCAAGCAAAGAGAAATATGACTTATGATGACTTATCATTTGCAGGGTAAAATTTAATTACCTGAACATGTATATATCTCTATTTAAATATTAGACAATGGCTATCCTTCTCTAAATCCATGCATGTTGTTAAAAAATTTAGAGTTTCTGTCTCATATCAGGAGCCATCTGGTATGGTACAGAAAGAATAAAGAATTTGGGAAAAATTTTACTTCTCTCCATACCTATTTTTGTCTCCAACCTACCTTTCATTGAATTTATGTCTATATAAATAATGTTTAAGTTTTCTACAGTGAACAATAAATTTTCCTGCACTAATCTTTGAAGTTTTCAGGAAGAAGATGGGGCCCCACAACAATGATTCCACCTGGTTGACATGACGTTGTGATGCTGATAGCACTACCTTAAGATCAGTTTTGGGTACCAGCTGCTCAAAATGATTCCAACTTGGTTAACTGAAATGGCAGATCTTCTTACAATGTTTTGGTCAGAACTTTAAATAAGAACTTCAGAAAAACCCTACTGAATACTCAGAGATTATTTGCGATTATACCAGACAGTGATCTTGAAACTGAACCTTTATTTTAGTTTTACAGGATCCCATAAAAAGAGCACCACCCCCATGACAGCTGGAAGTAACTATAGAAGACATATCCCTATCCCAATGAAGCTTGTCCTCAGGGTTAGGGACATCAATTAGGGGTTGTTTACAACTGGTATAGGGTTGGGGTGGAAATTATATAGGCTCAAGGATCTCCTTTGGGGGAAAAAGGAAAATTTAATAGGATAACAGGTAGATTAGTTTGAGTTTACTCACACTAATAATAAGAGTAAGTAATAGAGTGAATGAATACTTGTAAGGTATTATTTATAGACAATTTGCATTGGTATAGATTCTTGTATATTGATAAAAATTCAGATTATATTTGTTATATTGAATATGTCCTATTTCTCTTTACAATATTTGTATACCTATGCAAAGTTATTTTGTCATATTGTATGCATGCATGCTTCTACCCCTGTTTAAGACATTTTGTATGTTAATACAATTTTAGGACACATTTATCATATTGCACTATACATTTCTACCTCTGATCAAGATTCTTATACACTGTTTCCATTTTGAGATCATTGTCCTCATTTGCTGCACAGATGTTTAAAGATTGTTGAATATTTTTATACGAAGTTTTAGTCTTTAAGCTATATAGGTATTAAAAATTATAGATCAATAGTCATTTATGTTTATCATACTTATAGTTAAACTAATCAGTTCTTCAGCTACATAGAGATTGTATTCCACATAGACAGATAATCTTCAACCATGTCAAATAACAAAAACATGCCATTTAAATAACTTAGTGTTCTGTTGACATGAGACACAATTGTTTCTAGCAGCACCGATTTAGTTCCAAGAGAACGTTGGGAACTGAAGACACTCTACTTGGAGCTTGTTTTCTTCTGGGAAAAACTGGCCTTTGGACAAAGAACTGCCCATGCCTCCACCACTGACAAAATGCATGGTGTCCTAAATGGACAAGCAGGACTTAAGAAAAAAAGACTGCCAAATCTTGCTGAGGCAGGGTAAGACAGTTTTAAATTTTTTCCTGCCTCTGAAAATGGTCTGTCAGTTACTCTAGGCCTTAACCAAAGTTAGCTGTTCCACTGTTGCAAATGAGACTTTGGGTGATTGCCCAGGTAGCCAATTGTCTCTGTTATTTATTATGCACTTCCTGTTTACTCAAGTAATATTATTTCCCACCTCAGGTCTTCGATGGGCTTGAAGACTAAATAATCACAGTTACTTTCCTCTCATGACTTGGTTAAGCCATTTCTAATACAAGACTTGGATATCTTAGGACAGAATAACTATTAAAACATTTAGCACATATTTCTTGCTTGATATTGTTTATGCTGGTTATAATTCTAAGTTTTATATTTGATATCTGCTTTTATTGTATATAGTTTTGTATTAGGCTTAGAACTCTCTTATTTAGACAAAAGGGGGAGGTGCTATGGGAACTCCTTCAGCCAATAGCCTTTAAGATACCAGCCTACATGGGTGTGGTCTCTTATACTATAAAGGCAGATGTAAAGCTGTATGTTCTCTCTCTTGGCTGCTGTATTTGGTTCCTGTTCCCTGTTTGTGCAGAGGACTGTTGGTCTGTGAGTCTACCCCTAAATAAAGAACCCTTTATTATACTCAAATATGAACTAGTGGGGGACTAATTTATCGCATTCATCTATACTCTTAGCCAAACACAGTTATATCTTAACATCAACAGTGGCATTTGTACTTATAACTTATACATATGACATTGATTCCTGACTCCTGAGAGTTGGCTCATATCATTTGGAGACACACAGAAGAAAACCAGAGTTCATTTCTTTTTAGTTGCTTATTTATGCTAGAGAATGAACTCAGGTATTCTATGCAAACTTGCACAAGCAATGTAAGTACTCTATGACTGAGCTGATTTCGAGGTCTTAAAGCCAGAATTTTTTGACTTGGGTACTCATTCTTTTGCTGTCTCATTGGAAACAGTGCCTCTGAGCGGGACATGGCTAGAAAGCTCTTCACTAGACAAGACTCACAGCCCAACTGAAACACTTGCTCTGGCTGGACAGCAGCTGGCCATCCCTCTAAGCTGTAACAAGTCTATGATACATTCCAAGTCATGTGGCAACTTCTACATTATGTTGACACATACACACACAGTGACGTCCTTGGTCAGTGTCTGGGATGGCATGGTATTGTGAAGATGTTCCAGCACCCACTGTTTCTTGAGCTTTGCTACATGTGAGAATCATTTGAGGAGAAAAAATTGTATCAAAATCTCTGGATGTGGGTCCTACCTAGGAGATTTTAAAATGTTTTCCAGATGAATTCAGTATGGACCCAAATGAAAAAGTGTGACTTCAACTCTGATCCCTGTGTGATATCACCAACACAAACCACTAAGGTCACTGTTCCCCATGTGATATCACCAACACAGACCACTGAGATGATGGAGCCCCATGTGATATCACCAACATAGACCACTGAGGTGACTGTCCCTTTGTGATATCACCAACACAGAACACTGAGGTGGTGGAGCCCCATGTGACATCATCAACATAGACTGTTGGGATCTGTGAACTCCCAGATCCTGAATTTCTTATAAACAACTTGTTTTCCTCTGCTCTGAGACAACTTGCAGTTGCTCTGAGCACAAGACCCTCAGGAGTTCCTTATGGCAGGGGAATGGTTTCTGGTGGGTTTGGCTGGGTTGTGGCTATCAGTTAAGGATTCCTATATAAGCTGCCCCTGGATACAATAAAGGAGGCATTCTTGGGGCATTTCTTTTTCAAGGATGACCCGTGTCTCTTTCTGTGTGTCTTTGTGTGTTTCAATCTCCAGCTCCTTGCCCAGTTCACGAACTGTACGGTAGTGCTTAGAGTGCAGACAGGCATGGTGCGCTACAAGTGGAGATCCCACCAAGATCAGGAACTAGGGAATGTTGAGAGATCGCCCTCAGGAATGGTGAGGGTGTAATGAAGAATGGTATGTGCATTCTCATTCCCAGAGACACTCTGAGGGATGCCCTCCAAAAAACAGAAGGCAGGAGGATGAATTGAAGGCCTCCAAAAGGAAAAGAGTAAAAAAAAGTACAAAAAAGAGTAAAAGAGTACAAAGAGAGTAAAAACAGTACAAAAAGAATGAAAAAATGACAGAGTATAGCCCCAGAGACCAAGAAAAAGAGTAAGTTTAAAAGAGACAGTAAGATTAAAGGGAGTACTCCCAAGAATGCAGTGCCTCCTCTCAGCAGAAAGCAGCCAGATGATGTAGGAGGGTCATCTGTCTATTGTGTTACTTTCATTGGTTAATAAAGAAACTGCCTTGGCTTAATATGTCAGAATTTAGATAGGTGGAGTAGACAGAACAGGATGGTGGGAGAAAGAAATCAGAGGCAGGCAGATGATGAAGCTCCAGCCCAAGATGGATGTAGGTTAGAATCTTCCCGGTAAGCCATCACCTTGTGGTGACACACAGATTATTAGAAATGGGTTAGATCAATATGTAAGAGTTAGCCAATAAGAGGCTACAGATAATGGGCCAGGCAGTGTTTAAAAGAATACAGTTTCCGTGTAATTATATCAGGTAAAGATAGCTGGGTGGCGGGCAGGAATGCAGTCTGCCATTCCTTTTACAGCCAGATAGAAAAGTGATGCCCAAATTCCCTAAAAAAATTGTTGAGGAAAGAAAAGAAAGAAAGAAAAAAGGGAGTGAGGAAGGTAAGACTGTAGGCAGGGAGATTTCTGACAACCAAGTGGCACTGATCCTGTAGCAGAAGATACAATGGAGGGGTAAGTGTGTTCCTGACCTGCCACACAAGCCCAGTAAGGGAACACACAATTTTCCCACCATCCTTATCTCCCTGGGTATTCCGAAGGGGTGGCTTCCCCCAGCTAAACCCTCTCTCCTCCTACCCCATCCCTGCTTTTACCCAGGAACCCCTACCCTTCCTCTCTCCCTTTTTCAGGGCATAAAATCCTCCAACTCAGCCTGTGTGGGCGCCGCCGGGACAGGGTGGTGAGTGCAAATGGGAGGGAGTTTCTTTGTTTTAATAGCCTGCCTGCAGCAAGGTAGGACTGCAGGCAAAGTGATTCCTGGCCAGCAAGGGGCACTAATCCTGTAGCAGAAGACCCAGTAGAGGGAAGAGCCATTGGAGAGCATCTGAAGGAAGAGATGGGCAGGCGTCAAGGCAAGAATTCCTCTAACAATCTGAAAAACAACATGAAAACACCAGATCCCAGCCATCTTACGACAGAAGGACTTGAACACCCTATTCTGGAAGAAGTGGAAACAGTGTCATTATGAAAGCAATAGAGTTGCTTAAACAGGGTATGAATAACTCACTTAAAGAAATAGAAGAGAAATATAACAAAAAGATTGAAGAAATGAGTAAAGAAATGGAAGAGAAATATAACAAAAAGTTTGAAGAAATGAGTAAATTCGTAAATGATACCCTAGGAAACCAAGAAAAAAACAATCATACAGGTAATGGAATCAGTTCAAGAATTGAAAACTGAAATGGAAGCAATGAAGAAAATACAAACCGAGGGCCGGCTGGATATGGAAAATCTAGGTAAACAGAGACTTCAGGAACAAGCATAACCAATAGAATACAAGTGATAGAAGAATGAATCTCAGATTATGAAGACACCATAGAGAAAATAAACACTCTGACCAAAGAAAACAGCAAATCCAACAAATTCTCATCACAAAACATTCAGGAAATCTGGGACATAATAAAAAAAACCAAATCTAAGAATAATAGGGGTAGAAGAAGGAGAAGAATTGCAGATCAAAGGTCCAGAAAATATATTCAACAAAATTATAGAAGAAAACTTTCCCAACCTAAAGAACGATATCCCTATGAAGGTTCAAGAAGCATACAGAACACCGAATAGACAGGATCAGAAAAAAACATCCCCTCGCCATATAATAATCAAAACACAAAGCATTCAGATTAAAGAAAGGATATTAAGAGCTGCAAAGGAAAAAGGTCAAGTAACTTATAAAGGTAAACCTATCAGACTTACACCAGACTTCTCTATGGAAACCATGAAAGCCAGAAGGCCCTGGATAGAGGTACTGCAGAAACTAAGAGACCATGGATGCAAGCCCAGACTACTATACCCAGCCAAGCTATTGTTCACTATCAACGGAGAAAACAAAATATTCCAGGATAAAAACAAATTTAAACAATACGTACCTACAAATCCAGCCTTACAGAGAATATTAGAAGGAAAATCACAACCCAAGGAATGCAACATTCCCAACACTGCCTACAATAACTCAGACATCTAGCGACCCTTCACAAGTACAACTCAAGAAGGAAAACACATACACTCTACTACACAAAAAAATGACTGGAGTCAACAACCACTGGTCATTAATATCACTTATCAATGGACTCAATTCACCTATAAAGAGGCACAGACTTAGAGACTGGATACTAAAACAGGATCCAACATTCTGCTGTTTACAAGAAACACACCTCAACCACAAAGACAGACACCTACTCAGAGTAAAGGGCTGGGTAAAGGTTTTCCAAGCAAATGGACCTAAGAAACAAGCGGGTGTGGCCATTTTAATATCTAACAATCGACTTCAAACTAAAATCAATCAGAAGAGGTGGAGATGGACATTTCATACTCATAACAGGAACAATTCATCAGGAAGAAGTTTCAATCCTGAATATCTATGCCCCTAATATAAAGGCACCCACATATGTAAAAGAAACTCTTCTAGAACTCAAGGCAGTCATCAAACCACACACACTAATAGTAGGAGACTTCAACACACCTCTCTCACCAATGAACAGGTCAATCAGACAGAAACCTAACAGAGAAATAAGAGAATTAATGGAGGTAATGAATCAAATGAACTTAACAGACAGCGATAGAACACTCCACCCAAATGCTCATGGAACCTCCACGAAAATTGACCACATACTCGGTAACAAAGCAAACTCCCACAGATACAAAAAAATATTAGTAACCACCTGTGTCTTCTCAGATCACCATGGATTAAAGTTAGAATTCAACAATGCTACCCCCAGGAAGCCAACAAACTCATGGAAGTTGAACAGTCAACTACTAAATCACCCCTGGGTCAAGGAAGAAATTAAGAAAGAAATTAAAGTCTTCCTTGAATTTAATGAAAATAAAGACACAACATACTCAAACCTATGGGACACTATGAAAGCAGTACTAAGAGGAAAGTTCATAGCACTAAGTGCCCAATTAAAGAAAATGGAGAAAGCACACATTGGAGACTTAATAGCACACTTGAAAGCTCTAGAAAAAAAAAGAAGCTGATTCACCCAGGAGGAGTAGAAGACTGGAAATAATCAAACTGAGGGCTGAAATCAACTAAATAGAAATACAGAAAACAATCCAAAGAATCAATGAAACAAAAAGCTGGTTCTTGGAGAAAATCAACAAGATCGACAAACCCCTATCCAAACTAATCAAATGGCAGAGAAAGAACATGAGAATTAATAAGATCAGAAATGAAAAGGGGGACATAACCACAGACACAGAGGAAATTCAGAGAATCATTAGATTTTACTACGAAAGTTTATATGCCACAAAGTTGGAAAATGTAAAAGAAATGGACATTTTTTTTTAGATAAGTACCATATACCAAACTTGAACCAAGAACAGGTGAACAATCTAAATAGACCTGTTAGTTGCGAAGAATTAGAAGCTGTTATCAAAAATCTCCCTACCAAAAAAAGCCCAGGACCAGATGGTTTCAATGCAGAATTTTATCAGAACTTCCAGGAAGAGCTAATACCTATACTCCTTAATGTATTCCACAATATAGAAACAGAAGAGTCATTGCCAAACTCTTTTTATGAAGCTACTGTTACTCTGATACCAAAACCACACAAAGACACAACCAAGAAAGAGAATTACAGGCCAATCTCACTCATGAACATCGACGCGAAAATTCTCAAGAAAATACTGGCAAACTGAATCCAAGAGCACATTACAAAAATTATCCATTATGATCAAGTAGGCTTCATCCCAGAGATGCAGGGCTGGTTCAACACACGCAAATCTATCAATGTAATCCATCATATAAATAAACTGAAAGAAAAAAAACCATATGATCATGTCATTGGATGCAGAAAAAGCTTTTGACAAAATTCAACACCCATTTATGATAAAGGTGTTGGAGAGACTGGGGATACAAGGATCATACCTAAATATAATAAAAGCAGTATACAGCAAGCCGACAGCTAACATCAAATTGAATGGAGAGAAACTCAAAGCCTTTCCACTAAAATCAGGAACACGACAAGGCTGTCCACTCTCTCCATACCTCTTCAATATAGTGCTTGAAGTTCTAGCAATAGCAATACGACAACATAAGGGGATCAAGGGAATTCGAATTGGAAAAGATGAAGTTAAACTTTCACTATTTGCAGACAATATGATAGTGTACATAAGTGACCCTAAACACTCTACCAAAGAACTCCTACAGCTGATAAACACCTTTAGTTATGTGGCAGGATACAAGATCAACTCCAAAAAATCAGTTGCCCTCCTATACACAAAAAATAAAGAAGCAGAGAAGGAAATCAGAGAAACATCACCTTTCACGATAGCCATAAATAGCATAAAATATCTTGTGGTTACTCTAACCAAGGAAGTGAAAGACCTTTTTAACAAGAACTTTAAGTCTTTGAAGAAAGAAATTGAGGAGGATACCAGAAAATGGAAAGACTTCCCCTGCTCTTGGATTGGGAGAATCAACATAGTAAAAATGGCAATTCTACCAAAAGCAATCTATAGATTCAATGCAATCCCCATCAAGATCCCATCAAACTTCTTCACAGAGCTTGAGAGAACAATAATCAAGTTTATATGGAAAAACAAAAAACCCAGGATAGCCAAAACAATCTTATACAATAAAGGAACTTCTGGAGGCATTACTATCCCTGACTTCAAACTCTATTACAGAGCTACAGTATTGAAAACAGCTTGGTATTGGCATAAGAACAGAGAAGTTGACCTATGGAATTGAATAGAAGACCCGGATATTAACCCACAAACCTATGAACACCTAATTTTCTACAAGGGAGCTAAAGGTATACAATGGAAGAAGGAAAGCATATTTAACAAATGGTGCTGGCATAACTGGATGTCAACCTGTAGAAGAATGAAAGTCGATCCATAAATATCACCATGCACAAAACTCAAGTCCAAATGGACTAAAGACATCAACATTAATCCGACTACTTTGAACCAGATAGAAGAGAAAGTGGGAAGTAGTCTACAAGATATAGGCACAGGAGACCACTTCCTAAGTAGAACCCCAGTAGCACAGACAATAAGAGAAACAATGAATAAATGGGACCTACTGAAACCGAGAAGCTTCTGTAAAGCAACAGACACTGTCAGTAAGACAAAAAGGCTACCTTCGGACTGGGAGAAGATCTTCACCAACCCCTCATCAGACAAAGGTCTGATCTCCAAAATATACAAAGAACTCAAGAAGCTAGATGCTAAAACTTTAATTAACCCAATTTAAAAATGGGGTACTGAACTGAACAGAGAATTCACAACAGATGAACTTCAAATGGCCAAAAGACACTTAAGGTCATGCTCAACCTCCTTAGCGATAAGCGAAATGCGAATCAAAACCACTTTGAGATACCATCTTACACCTGTCAGAATAGCTAAACTCAAAAACACCAATGATAGCCTATGCTGGAGAGGATGTGGAATGAGGGGGAACACTCATCCATTGTTGGTGGGAATGCAAACTTGTGCAGCCACTGTGGAAATCAGTGTGGCGGTTTCTCAGGAAACTGGGAGTCTACCTCCCTCAGGACCCAGCAATTCCACTCTTGGGAATATACCCAAGAGATGCCCTATCATACTACAAAAGTATTTGTTCAACTATGTTCATAGCTGCACTATTTGTAATAGCCAGAACCTGGAAACAACCTAGGTGCCCCTCAATAGAAGAATGGTTAAAAAAGGTGTGGAACATATACACATTAGAGTTTTACTCAGCAGTAAAAAACAATGACATTTTGAATTTTGCATTCAAATGGATGGAAATAGAAAACGCTTTACTGAGTGAGGTAACCCAGACCCAAAAAGAGGAATATGGTATGTACTCACTCATAAGTGGATTCTAGCCATAGTTAAAGGTCTTTGAGTCTATAATTCGTGATCCTAGAGAAGCTAAATAAGAAGGTAAACCTGAAGAAAATCATATAGTTATCCTCCTGGATATTAGAAGTAGACAAGATTGCCAGGCAAACTTGGGTGCATGGGGGGGTGGGGGTGGAAGTAAGGGGAAATGGTTAGGGAGAGGGGAGAGGGTGAGGATTGGGGATGGCTTGGGGGAATGGGAGGGGGAGGGAGGAAGGATGGTTATGGGAGCAGGGAAGTTTATATCTCAACTAAGGGAGCCATTTTAGGGTTTGCAAGTGACTTGATTCTGGAGGGGTTCCCAGGCCCAAGGAGAGGTCCCCAGATTGTACTCTGGGCAGCAGAGGATAGGGTGCCTGAACTGGCCTTGGCCCATAACCATACTGATGAATATTTTGCATGTCACCACAGAACCTTCATATGGCGATGGATGGAGATAGAGACAGAGACACATATTGGAACACTGGACTTAATTCCCTAGGTCCAAATGAGAAGCAGAGGGAGGGAGATCGTGAGCAAGGAAAGCAAAATCAGAGGGGGCCTTCATCTGAGGATGGATGGAGATAGAGACGGAGACCCACATTGGAGCACTGGACTGCGCCCCCAAGGTCCAAATGAAGAGCAGAAGGAAGGAGAACATGAAAAAGGAAGTCAGGACCGCGAAGGGTGCGTTCACCCACTGATACAAGGGGACTGATCGAATTAGAGCACACCAAGGCAAGCTAGACAGGGACTGAAGAAGCATGTGATCAAACCGGATTCTCTGAATGTGGCTGACATGGGGGCTGACTGAGAAGCCATTGACAATGGCATTGCGTCTTGTTTCGTCTGCATGGACTGGCTTTTTGGGATCCTGGCCTGTTTGGATGCTCACCTTCCTGGACCTGGAGGGAGCGGGGAGGAACTTGGATTTTCCACAGGGCAGGAAACCCTGACTGCTCTTGGGAATGGGGAGGGAGGAGGAGAGGGAGTCGGGGGAGCAGGAGGGTATTGGGAGGAGGGGAGGAAGTGGAAATTCTTTAAATAAATAAATAAGGAAAAAAGGGGGGGTGAGATGTTGGGAGCTGCGGACCCCCCAGATCCTGAATTTTTGGTAAACAACTTGTAATGCTTGCAGCTGCTCTGAGCATGAGACCCTCAGAAGTTCCTGATGGCAGGAGAGTAGTTTCTGGTGCATTTGGCTGGGACATGGCTATCAGTTAAGGATCTCTATATGAGTGGCTCTGCTACACAATAAGGGGGACATTCTGGTTTCAAGGATAAGCTGTGTCTCTGTCTGTATGTCTCTGTGTGTTTCAATCTCCAGCCCCTTGCCCAGTTCACAAACTGTATGGCATTGCATAGAGCGCAGACGGGCATGGTACGCTGCAATAGAACACTGAGGTGATGGAACCCCATGTGATACCATCAACACAGACTTCTTAGGAGACAGTGCATAAAGACACTCATTTCATGCAAATTCAGACAACAGTCATGAGTCACAGATTGCCTTTTATTTGGGGCAGGAAAGTGAACACATTTAATGTGATTGTCACAGACCAAGGTCAGAAATACTAAAATATAGGAGAAACACATACCTTCGACCTTGAGAAATACTATATTGCCAGAGGGTAAGTATTTCTATACCTCTTCAATCACTGCACGCTAAGTTTTACTTAATGTTTGGATTCAGACTTCAAGGCCTGGCAGTTCAGTGTGGTCTGAGGCCTGGGAGCATGCTGTCACTGGGGAGCCCAGCACTCTGAGGCCACACTCAGAGTCTTTATAATCATCCCCACATGACCTGTGTCTATCTTTTTTGAGAGGCACTGTTTTAAGACAGTGTGGGGAGATGAAGCAGACAAACAAAACTAGACATTACAATTTGAGAAGTCAAGATGTAGCCAGTCTCCACATTCCCAAATCAGATCTTTTTCAAACACTTTGTTTAGATTCTGCTTCTCACAAAAACAATTATGTTGTGGTTTCCTCATCTGCCTCCCACCTGCTGTTAGCAAGACCCAAATTTCTTGTAAAAAGCTGAAGGATGATCACACTGAGCCACTTGGTGGAAGCTATGTGCTAGTGTCTTGATGTTGTATGGTTTTCCTGGATCTTTGGTTACCAAAACACGTGCATGATCAAAATTCCTTTGTGGTTGGAATTGCATATGCTCATCCAGTTGATTTCCTATCTGAGGGTTTTGTGCGTTATGTCTGATGTCATGAGTGTCTATAGCAATGGACTACAACCTCATAAACAGAGATTTAAAGTGAAGTGTATGCAACAAATAGAAGGTGTTTCCACCAGCTACACACGCTTGTCCATGTAAATATCTCAGCAAGCAGGAAACATGAATAGTAAACACACACACACACATACATACTCAAACTTACAATCACACACACACACATACTAAACACCCACATACACCAGCACAATATACTCTCCGCACAAAACATGTGCGCGCGCACACACACACACATGCATACACATACATACAAACAGACACACAGACACTCATGCCCTCATGCACACATATATGCTTACACAAAATCGTTGATACATACACACAAGCACACTCTCACACATGCACACGCTGGGATAGGAGGAGAAAGAACTTGAGATAATCATGATTTAACTAGGTGTCTTCTAAAATTCCAAGTGATCTTTGATACCTCAGGACATTCAAAGCTCCTCCTACAAGAACAAGAAGACTTGTTCTTGATACAACTTTGTATCAAACTTTATATTTTGCTTTCTACAAGTTTGAAGAACTATAGCATTTGAGCCCAAAGCACATGTTAGGACCAATGACACACACCAACCTCTCCAACAACCAAAAAAAAGTGACTTGCATTAGTGACTTTTTACAGCATTATCTAGATAGTAATATGTTCTTGGCAACTCAACAATACCCACTATGTGAAATACAGGGGACTTCCTGTTGAGTCATAAGAACCCCTTCTAACATGTCATAGTATGTGACAATTCCATGATTACAGTCACATTCAAGATCTGAAAACATAGACAATGATTTGTTCATGTGCAAATTTAACATTGGCAAAGTATTTAGAATGTATTTACCTGCTTCCCTCTGTTTTCTGGCTTGTGTTTGTGTTGGTAGATAGAAGGGTGGTTATCAAAGAGTAAACTAAGTTCTATGAGAACTTTTTGACAGCTTTATGGAGAAGATGGCATTTGAGCGGACTATGAAAACAACCGGGCACAAGGAAGAACCCCCTCCTATTGCTTTGGCAAATGGACATGTTGTCAAGCTGCTTTCTAAATATTTCTTCTAATATTGGTGCTGCTGCTAACCTTCGCCAGAGACGCTTCTTTCTGAAGTGAGCAGTAATGAATGCAGAGACTCACAACAAGTTAGAGTGCTAAGAATGAGTGAGTCATGTGTGCTCAGCCCTAAAGGAACACCCATGTCACCTTCTCCAGGGTTGAGAGAACATGGAAGAGGGAGCAGAAAGAATAGAAGAGCTGGAGGATGTGGAGGAGTGCTTTGAAATGCAGCCTTCTGGACATTGCTGTGGAATAATCCTCTTGTACACTGTAAAGATTTGTCACTCAAATTGGTTTGGCAAAATGCTGATTGACCAGTAACCAGGCAGGAAAAATCAGCAGAGTGATCAAACTAGGAATGATGGGAAGGAGAATGACAGAGTCAGAGAATCACTGGCAAACCCAGAGAATAAAAATGAGAATGCCTTACTGAGAAAAGGTAGCAAGTAATGTGGCTAAACATCGATAAGAATTATGGGTTAATTTAAGTGTAAGAGTTATCTAGTAATGAGTCTGAGCTATTGGGCAAGTTTTTGCAAATAATATTCAGCCTCTAAGCCTGTTATTGGGGGCCAGGAGGTTTATAGGACATGGCAAGACCATTACTTGTATGAATACAAAGCAACTATGTTTACCTGCACAAGACCTTCACAAATGGGGTTCATCAAATTCTATAATGGACTGTGGAGGGGCTCATGAGATCCCATCCCTAGTTTAAGAGTAACTGGGAGAGAAAAAGAAATTTCTCTTCAGCGGTGAGGCCACAGGTAAGTTTCATGCTTCAACAAACGATCCCATATCCATGTTTATCCAAGCAACCCCAGTAAACTCTCTCAGTACATACACACAAAAATAAGAAAAGTAAGAACAGGGTGTGTTAGGAAGAGGAAAGTTTTCAGAAAAGAGAAAGAGATGATGAGAGAAGGAATGGGGGTAGGTATGATCAAAATACATTACATCTGTGTGTAAAATTGTCAAAAAAATGGGTTTTAATTTTTAAAGCAATTATTCTCATTTTTAAAAAGTAAAATTTGTGAAACATTTACTATACAACAGGTGAAGTAGACTTGGGCAATCTACATAATTCTATCATTTGGTTCTCTGTGAAGTAAGAACTATTGCCAGCTTTGTTTTGGGCAATAAGAATCCTAAGGCTTAGAAATGTTAATAACTTGCCCAAATTTGTAGTTAGGAAATGAGTTTGTAGGAGGCTGGGTTCCCTATGGCCCACCTTCTTAAACATTAGGTCACAGCCTGAGATGAATCATGTAACTAAAAGAGGGTATGAATAAATTGGCAACAGTAAAAGGTTTTGAATGCACAATGATCAAAAATTAATTCAAAATCAAACATGAAATGAATCCAAGCTATTTCTGGCAACACTCATCTGTGTTGCATGATGCAACCTCACTGCAGCCTTGGTTCTGAGCATGTAACTCGTGCCCTTCATATTGAGGACACTGACATACCCACAAAGCCAGCAAGCACTGCATGAAAAAAATCTTAGATTCAAGTTCATATATCTTATGAACTACTCTTAAGGAAACATGATGGTTGAACTACTTTTTTTTTAAAAAAAAGGACTTTTAATGTTTTCATAACATCATTTATCCATATATATTGAATTAGCATATCTCCAGATTGTATTATGTTAAAATGTTTGGTTTTAAGACTGTTATTTGAGTTGCTAAATTTCATTTAGAAATCATTAAATGAATTGGCTTGGGATTAGAATAGAGTTCCAATAACTTCTGAAAAGTCCTTGAATATATTTTTGACCACAATACCAGATATTTAGAAAAGATTTAATTCTTTATATAAAAATGAGAAACACATGTATCTCATCAGTATGTAATTTGCTTTAATCTTTAATAAATGACACACACAAAAGCATTGTTTTACAACAAATTTCCTTATGATATATTTTCAGTGATGTTGGACTGGATACTTCTTGTATGTATCCTTAATATCCAGGGTTGCTTAAACATTCCCTGAGCTAAAAAGAGTCACAATAGATTGAGGAATGATTCCATTGGTGAAGTGTTTGCCATGCAAGTATGAGACTCAGAGTTCAAGTCTCCACACCCACATAAAAGCTAGAAGCGGGGGGGGGGGGGGCGGCTAGAGATGGACAGGTCATTGAAGCTCACTGACCAGCCATTGTAGTCAATTAGTGTGTTTCAGGTGGAGAGCACTAAAAAATGATATCAACCTCTGGCTTTGGCATGCATGTGCACACATGTGCAGGTGAAGCTACACACATGCACTAATACATAACACACACATTCATGCTCACATATGCAATCAAAGGGGGAAGTAGAGTGAGGCTATAAACCCTCAAATCCATCCCCAACTGAGTACTTCCTCCAACAAGATTCTGCCTCCTAAAGGTTCCACAGTCTCCACAAACACTACCAACTGGGGATCAAGGGTTCAAATGTGTGTGTGGGGGGGGTAGTTCTCAACAAACCAACAAACCACTACAAGGAGGTTGGATCTTGTTGGAGGCACAAGGAGGTTGGATCTAGTTGGAGTCAGTGGGTCAGGGACATTTGCTCAGGACAAGTAGGTCTTTTCCCTGGTTCCATTCGGCTCATCCTTTTTCTTCTCCTCTCTTCTTCCCTTTTCTTCTCTTTTTCCCTCTCCTCACTCCTCCCCAGCTTCTCCTTCGCCTCCCTTCTCGTCTTCCCCTCCCCACCCCTGATGACCGCCATGAGCTAAGCAAACATGCCCACTATCTGCCTCTTACCATGATGCTCTACCTCACTGTACTGGAGCCAGTGGCAATGGGCTGATCCCACAGAGCAAAATGAATCTTTCTCCCCTTAAGGTGATTTCTTCAGGTGTTTTGGTCACAGCAGTGGGAAGCTGATTAACATCAACATTTACACAGTTTTCTTCTAGGCGGTAGAAGAAGTGTGAAATGCTTCTTGTCCATTAACTTAAGTTTTACTCCAAAGTAAACCAAATTTCTCCTAAACAACACAACGCCTACAAAATCCAAGCTTGGTCATTTCTCAGGTGACAGATTTTTCCTTGTAAAATGGTGGCATCCGGATTCAGGTCACCACTGCCCTTTAGTAAACACGCAGGCTGGCAGGCCATTTTGAAGAGCACTCCCCACGCTGATCCATCATCCTCAAGCATCCAGAAGCGGAAGGGAGTATCCCATGCAAAGATTTCTTGCCTGACATCTTGACATTTGAGCTTTAAAGTTCGTAAAAAGAAAAGAAACTTTCACCTTTGGACATTCCAACATGAAGAATGGATAGTCTCAGAGCATTTCCAGGGCCAAGGTTTCCTTTTTTAAAAAAAAAAAATCTGTACAGGAAACATTTGGGACTTGGGAAGTTGTGTGTGTCTAATTTCTTTACTGATTGTCTCCTTGAATAGGACTCATTGGTCCTTCTACATGGGTATACATATAGAGATGTATGGTGACCAGTTGGTCACTCTCTCCTTTAACACAGAACCTTCTTCTTTTGACCCAGCTCTCTTTCTCTCTCAAGAAACAAACGAACTAATTAGCTAATACATTAACATTAACCTCTTCTGGTGGGAACTTTCCGTGTCTGCTCATCTAGGCCACCACAGCTGGGTGTTTCTTTGAACAACATGTATCCAGAGATTGTTGTGTGGAGACATTTTGGTCAAGGTTCACATTTACGTGATTAGCCTGTGAGTAAAATAGATTGTGCTTCATGAAGAGAGAAGACTACAGTCCCCAGGGAAGAGAGGACTAGAAGCAGGCCTTCCTCCCCAACCACCATCCTGGTTCTGTTTCCCTCGAA
Organism: Myodes glareolus; assembly: GCF_982192425.1. Lineage (NCBI taxonomy): Eukaryota > Metazoa > Chordata > Mammalia > Rodentia > Cricetidae > Myodes > Myodes glareolus. Next base: position 88,567,512 of record NC_142033.1, read on the forward strand.
GACGCTAGTTGATAGGGTTCTTTTTACCAAAATTTGGTGAAATGACCTGGTCATTTCATTTTTTTATTTTCAACGGTGTGAGCTGTTCTTAGAGACCCCTCTGCGTTATTATGCTATTGTAGAAGCTCTAGGGTAGGTTAGAGGACCATGTGAAGCACATCCCTCCCCAGATCCTTGACCAGAAATAACAGGAAGTGTGCATCTGCCTTCTCCTTCCCCACTTTCCTCCTTTTGGCCACTCCACTCAGTAGAGGTGAAGTTACTGAGAACATGCCTCCTCCTTGAATCCTGGAGCTGGCCTGCCTATATGAGACTAGGCAAAGACAGTTTATTGGAAAAGCTGTTCTTATTAGATGTGTGAAATTCTTGCCCAGCTGCCGGCTTCAAGGAGCCACAGGGTGACGGAGAAAAGCAGCAGGCTGGATGCCAAGCCTTCAGAAAGTCAGGGCTCTGTGCTGAGTTGAAGAACCTCCACAAGACTACGGGGCGAGTTTACGGGGTGAGCAGGTTCTGGGAGCCTGCCTCAATGGATGACATTCCCGTCACCCAGATGGCATTAAATGGTTTTGTTAGGCTTCAAGGGGTCACTGATTCACACACGCAAAGGGTGGTTAAAATCGCGAGGTTAGACCAAATGCTCACATTTTGCTTTCTTATGCATGAGCATCAAAGTGGGCGCAGACCCTCAACACCATAATCCATTATCAAAAACTGGAAGCAGCTGGTTGGATTTTTAGACTTTCTACAAAAAAAGAGAAAAAAAAAAGACCCGCATCTGGTCCCAGTTTGCAGTAAAGAAACCCGTTTCATTCTTCCAGCCAGCCCCACAGACAGAAAGTCCCCGGAGTAGCCTGGCTACCCAGCTCAAGGTTCATCACGCTGCTTTCAAGTCTTCCTTCACGCTGCCGCATCTGCAGGGCCTCCCCGCAGCCAGGAAGCCACCTCAGAGCAGAGAGACTGCCATCCCACCAGTTCAGGCGAGGGATTAGCTCCGGGCCTCCGGCGGAAACCTCTGGATAGAACGTGTATGTGAAAAGAAAAAAAAAAATCATTTGTAATGGCTAGTTTCAGAACTAATCTTTTAGGATCGTGCAAAGTTGAATTATTGACTAACTTTCCATTCTTTCGGAGTCAGGGCTCAGCCATAATTTATCTCTTTGATTCCACTGACCATCAGCAGTTGTGGCCATTTTCTGCCTGGCTATGGAGACCAGTTAAATGATGATGCCCAAACCCTCCCCCTGCCCGCCCCCATAGCTTTCCTTACAGCTTGTTTCAGCAACTCTCCAGGTACTTCCTGTCTCCCCAGCTCCTCTGTCTGGCTCTTACTTCAGACAAGTCAATATGTTTAAATTATATCTGAACTCAAGGTAATTAATCATAAAGCTTTATGCTTTGTCGTGGGTTTTTTTTTTTTTTAAGAAGAAAAACCTTCAGGTTGGCATTTCACTGAACCACAATTAAAAAGCAAACGCTACCTGCAATGCATTGGGAACGCCACTTACCCTTGGAGGCTGGAATCCTTCTAACAAAGCTGAGGCGTGAGGGGGACCAAGACAGCATTTGAGGGAAGTTAAACAGATCAAAGGACAGGAAAGACTGTGAGCCTGGCCAGAATGGACAGAAACTGAACGCACACAGATCAGGTGATGAGCTACTTCTTAGATGGATTTCACAAATATGGGGGCAGCTTTGCGGCTTGCTGCCTGATTACACCACGTACTGCACTGGACACATTACTAAAGACTGACTGTGAGTCCTTTCGGCAGAGTCTGGTTCCCTCCAGTCTTAGCCTTGCCCTTTCCTCGTGTGACCTTAGTATTCAGTACCCTGGTTGCTATCTCATCCAACCATGGTGCCCAGAGGTGGCTAGGCATTCGCTTTGATCTGTTTCTCACCGAGTATTCCTGACTTCAAACGTTTAAGGGGAGGTGGGAAGCCACCTCAAACCCTTCTCTGACATTGGCTGCAGTTCCACAATTTAATCAACTCTGCTTCCATCGACTTGGGGTTAGTGATAGATCACGCGTGCTAAGGGAACAGTCCCCAAAGACAGCCTCGCTGCGGAGACAAATCGCTCAGCCCGGGTCTCCTCTACTTCTCATCAACTAAACTGCAAGCAGGATGTTATATGACTGCCTCTCTACTCTTCCTAAAATGACTCAGACAACACAGAAACACGGTGTGTTTGCTCACATCTAGTGGGGTTTTATAAACTTAGGTTCCAGGACGGCCAGGGGTACACAGAGAAACCTTGTCTGGAAAAAACCAAAACAAACAAAAAACAATCTAAACAAACAACAACAACAACAAATGAGCAGTTGTGGGTGGGGTTGTGCCTGAGACTGAGGAAAAACAGTAGGCTGAGGAGTCTTAACGTGCCTTTGCTTTGAGACAATAGACAGCCCTGAGAGGCGGCTATAGACAACAAGAGGCTGAGTCTGACAAATCAGAAAGGGCAGGCAGTAGGCGGTTCACCTCGGGCAGCGAAGTGAAGTGCATAAGCCCACCTTAGATGGCGGGCAACAGACCTCATCAGCTGAGAACAGCATTGGAGTTTGGTAGCCCCGAGATGAGACATCAAGTCATTGATCTGTGGGGCTACTGCTCTCTACTCTAGAGCCTGAGATTGCTGCAGGAAGGTTTACTCGCCTAATAGGGAGAGGCCTCACAGACTATATACCCGGATGCCAAAGTCCGTCCCGCCCCTTCTTCTCTCTGCCCGCCTTGTTCCCCTTTGCTCGGTAGGCTTGTTTTGGATGGGAATCTCCATCCGTCGTTCAAGCAGAGAATCCTGATTTGTAAGTTTATCCCCTAAATAAATAACTGTCTATCTGTCAGTTCTGAGCCAGTGTGAGATTTCTTTTAAGTGCCCGATCTCTCTGCCATCATGAGGTCTCTGAAGAGCATCATTCGCGGGGTGGTTCATACTTGGGAGATTTTGAAAGTACACAGTGGGTCCTCTACAGACCCCAGTGCTGTGGTTACTTCTCATTCTTCCAATGTACTGAGAGATAACATCCCCAGAAAAACAGTAGCTACCCTGTGTGTAGGGGAGTGTGGGGGTGGGGTGATCTTGGGAGTCTCTAGAGAGTGATAGAGGCTTCCCAGCTCATAAACCACAAAGCTTAGTGTTGCCAGCAGAGGCCTCTGATATGGAAAGACGGGAAGCTGATGGAGTAATGATCGTTCTGGTGCACGTCAGACACTTGCCCAGTGCAGGTCCAGGTGAGAGAAGAATCCAAGCTCATTTGACACCCACCCCACCCCAGGGCACAGAGCTGGCGGCTTTCAGATTTTAGAGAGGAAGGTACAACAGCTTTATTTTCTTTGTCCTTTGCCTACCTCGTGTGCTTAATCTTTCCTTTTTGATTATACTTCTAGCAGAATTTTTATGTTGTCATATTTAAAATAAATTTTCTGTTCCTTTTCATAATTTTATTTGTTTACAAATTGGTTTCATCATTGAGCAGTATTTTATCTTTTCCATTTCCTTGGCCTATGTGTTCTTCCCCCATCCCACTATACTTCTAGTGAGTGATGTTTTTACTTTATTCTGTTATTTTTAAACATACATTTTAATCTTTACTCCTCACATTTACACAGTTTCGCTTTCACTGTTTCTCTTTGTTGAAAACTCACTTTTTCTTCTTATGATCTTTAATTGTGTCTAATCTCATGCCTTTTCTCACCTCCTCTAACAATCTTCTACATTCCTCTTCTTCCCCTAATTTACTAGTTTGGCTTCTCCATTCTCTTCTCCCTTCCTTAATCTCATTTATCTGCTCCTTACATATTTATCCTAAATAACTTTTTACTTCATAGTGTATTCTGCTTTGGTTTTGACATTTCCTATGTATGGTCCCTAAGGCTATGTTGGTGAGCTTTGATAAATTTTGTGTAAGTCTATATTTATTATTGTTTGATATTATTGCTGTTGTGAAAGTTAATGTTCTCTTCTCTGGGTAGTAGGAGTGACTGAGGCCTCAGAAACTGACTGTTCCATAAGAAAGTTTCCAAAGCCAAAAGAGAAATTCAAACCGATGAGAGCACAAATCTCAACAAAGAAACATGAAAAAGCAAAGCAACTTAAATCCATCAAAAGATAAAAATGCTGAATTCAACAGTATTAAAAGAGGAATATATGAAATGAAGATTATCTAAAGTATACTAGTTAAAATAATCAATGACCCCAGAGAGAATGCAAACCAACAGATGGATTCTATCTAGGCTCAGAGAGGAAAGTCAACTGCATAGAGAATAGGGCTAAATGGATGAGGATGAGGAAATCAGCAACATGGGTCCTCAATGAGATGAGAAAGTCAACAATGTGGAAGAAAAATTCAACAAGGAAATTGTTTGAGAAAGAAAACTAAGCAGAAATGTTGTAAATGAATACCTCAATGAATAAAATAAAAACACACTGGAAAGCATCACAAATAGACGTGGTCAAGTAAGGAAGAATATCAGGGCTAGAGGACAAGGCTGGTGAAACACCATATCCAAACACTGAAAGAAATAAAATCAGCATGACCACAAAGTCCAATAACTGGATAGAATGAAGACACCAAGCCTGCAAATTTATGGAACAGAAGAAGGATCTGAGGTAAACATCTATGCCTTTAGGCATAGAGAATCTATTCAAAGAATTTGTGGCCTAAAATTTCCCAAATCTAAAAAACAAAACAAAACAAAAAACAGGCTTCAAAATACAAGATGCATTTAGAACCTCAAATAGATATTATTAGAGAAGAAATGCTAAAGACTGTAAGAGACAATATAAGACTTATAACATATATAAGTCTTAGAGTTAATATGTCAAAAACACAAAGCAAAAAAAAAACAACATTAAAAGCCATAAAGGGAAAAGACCAACTCACAAAAACAGGTACCTCAAAATACCATTAGATCATTCATCAGCACTCTCAAAAGAAAAAGTATGGAACAATGTATTTCAGTCCCTGAACATAAATAGCTGCCAACTAAGATTACCAAACTTAACAAAGCTATCAGTTAAAGTTGGCAGAGAAATTAGGAAGTTTCAAAATAAAGTAAACACAAACTAATACAGTTCATGACCAGCAAACCAGCACTGAAGAAGATGCATAGAGAAACATGGTACAGAGGTGGAAAAGAGAAATTCGTAACCATTAAAGTGCAGAAATGAATAAAATTGTTGAGGGGAAAAACGAGTAAAGGAAACTTAAGAAGGAATTCATCATTTCCAGCTTCCAAAGAAGCAAGTCCCTACTATTAGTGGGAGAAAAGAAAGTAACAAAAAACAACCAACAAAATGGTTGGAATTATGAACATACCTCAATAATAACCTTAAATGTAAATGGCCTAAACTCACCAATAAAGAGGCACAGACTAGCTGGCTGGATTAATAAACAAGATCCAACTACATGTTTTGCCAAGAAACATGTCTCACTATCAAAGATACCTGCAGACTAAGAATCAAAGGATTGAAGTCATCCTATCAAAAACAAAAAAATTAAAGCTAAAATCTATGAAGTATAGCTATTCTGATACTTGATAAAAAAAACACTTCAGACCAAGATTATCCAGGGAAAGGGGAGACTATTAAATATTAATAAAAGGATCAATTCATCAAGAGATACAACCGTGTTAGATATCCCAGTTTCACAAAACCAACATAATACATGTAAAGGTTCAGACAGGTCCTGATACAATCATAAGAGGCAACTTCATGCCTCACTCTCCGTTTTACACGGGTCATCCCAAATAAAAACCAACAAATAAATTCCACAGTTAACCTACATCATAGACAAAACACATGAATCTACAGACTCATAATCAACCTTCTTCATGAACATCAACCAAAAATAGATTGCTGTCTTAGTTACTGTTCTATTGCTATAATGATACATCACAATTAAGGCAACTCTTAAACGAAAGCATTGAATTGAGAGTTTGCTTGCAGTTTCAGAGGGTTAGTCCATGGCCATTGTAACATGGAGCATGAGGGTAGGCAAGCAGGCATGATGCTGGACCATTTACATCCTGATCCTCATGTCCCGGGCAGGAAAAAAAAACAAACAAACAGAAAGACTGGGCCTGGGACAGGTTTTTGAAACCTCAATTCCCACCCCTAATGATATGTCTTCTCCAATAAGATTATACCTCCTAATCCTTCTCAGATTCACTAACTGGGGATCAAGTATTTAAACACATGAGCCTATGGGGACCATTCTCATTCAAATCAGCATTACATTTTATGCCATAAATCAAGATTTAACAAATACAAAAGAATAGAAGCAATTTCTTTTATCTTACCAGAACACAGTGAAATAAACCTAGAAATAATTAGCAAGAGAAACTATAGAAATATTTGGAGAGTAAGCCATAAACTCTTGAATGATTACTAGACCACTGAAGCAATCAGGGAGGAAAATTAAAGATTCCTAGAACCAAATAAATATGATCTTTGGGATATAGCTATGGCAGTTCTAAGAGGAAAAATGTATTCATAAATGTTTACATTTAAAAAATCAGAGCAATCTCAAATAAATGACTTAATGTTGTACTTGAAGGTCTTAACAAAATGAAAATATACCTAAGCCCAAAATACTAAACAACAGGAATAATAAGGATCAGGTCGCAAAATAAAGAAATGAAGCATAAAAAAAACAATATATAATCAATCAAACATAAAATTGTTTGTTGTTTGAAAAAGTGAGCAAGATTAATAATCCTTTAACCAAGCTAACTAAAAGAAAAAGAAAGAAGACCCAAATGAGTAATATTAAAAATGATAGAGGGAAAATTACTACAGATTTCAGTGAAATTTAGAAGAATAGCAAAGCATGCTTAGAAAATGTATTTTACCCAAATTTAGAAGAAACATATATATTCCTATGCACATGCAACCTTCCAAAATTAAATTGAGAAGATATGAACATTTTAAATCCATAGCAAATGGTATCTTCTGACAAAGACAAGTCTAAGACCAGACCAATCAGATTCACTGTCAAATTCTGCCCTATCTCTAGAGCACTAACACCAATACGCCTTAAACTGTTCCCCAAATACCCCTCAGGGTGGGTCTACAGACTCATCCTAGGAAGCCAAAGTCCTTGTCCTACAGGTCTTTCGCTTCCTTGGTTAGCATTAACCCAAGATATTTTATGTTACTTTTAGTTATTATAAATAGTTATGTTTCTCTGATTTCTTTCTCAGCCCCTTTATCATTTATATATAGGAGGGCTACTGATTTTTTTAAAGTTGATCTTATATCCTGCCACATTACTAAAGGTATTTATCAGCTGTGGGAGTTTCCTCGTATAATTTTTGGGGTCACTTATGCATACTATCATATCATCTGCAAAGAGCAAAAGTTTGACTTCTTCCTTTCCAATTTGTATCTCCTAGCTTTCCTTTTTTTGTCTTCTTGCTCTAGCGAGAACTTCGAGTACTATGTTGAATAAATATGGAGAGAGTGGACAGCTTTGTCTTGTTCTTCATTTTAATGGAAATGCTTTGAGTTTCTCTCCATTTAATTTGATGTGGGTTGTTGGTTTGTTGTATATTGCTTTTATTATGTTTAGATATGTCCCTTGTGTCCATGCTCTCTCCAAGACCTTTATCATGAAGGGGTGTTGGATTTTCTCGAATGCCTTTTCCACATCTAATGATATGATCACATGATTTTTTTCTTTCAGTTTATTTATATGATGGGTTACATTGATAGAAGTTCATATGTTGAACCATCCCTGCATCTCTGGGATGAAGCCAACTTGAATGTGGTGGATTTTTTTATGTGGTCTTAGATTCATTTTCTCTGTATTTTGTTAAGTATATTTGATGTATTTTTGCATCAGTGTTTCATGAGGAAGACTGGTCTGTAATTCTCTTTCTTAGAAATATCTTTGTGTGGTTTTGGTACCAGGGTAACTATTGTCTCATAAAAAAAGTTTGGCAATGTCCCTTCTGTTTCTATTGTGTGGAATAATTTAAGGAATATTGGTATTAGCTCTTCTTTGAAATTCTGGTAGAATTCTGTGCTGAAACTGTCTGACCTTGGGGTTTTTTTGGGGGGGAGTGGAGACTTTTGATGAATACTTCTATTTCCTTAGGGCTATTTAAATTGTTTCTCTGTTCTTGATTTAATTTTGGTATGTAGTACCTTTCTAGAACACTGCCCATTTCCCTTAAATTTTCCAATTTTGTGGAGTACAGGTTTTTGACCTGATGATTCTCTGGATTTCCTCTGTGTCTGTTTGTTATGTCCCCTTTTCATTTCTGATTTTGCTAGTTTCCATATTCCCTCTCTGCCTTTTGGTTAGTTTGGATAAGGGTTTTTCTATCTGTTGTTTTTCTCAAAGAACCAACTCTTTGTCTCATTGATTCTTTGTATTGCTTTCTTTGTTCCTATTTTATTGATTTTAGCCCTAAATTTGATTATTTCCTGGCATCTACTACTCCTGGGTGAGTCTGCTTCTTTTTGTTCTAGAGCTTTCAGATGTGCTGTTAAGTTGCTTGTGTGAGATTTCTCCAGGTTCTCTATGTAGGTACTTAGTGCTATTAACTTTCCTCTTAACACTGCTTTCAAAGTGTCCCATAAGTTTGGATATGTTGTGCATTCGTTTTTATCGAATTCTAATTTATTTCTCTATTTCTTCCTTGATCCAGGGGTGATTCAGTTGAGCATTGTTCAATTTCCATGAGTTTGTAGACTTTCTACAATTAGTGCTGTTGTTGAATTCTAACTTTAAGCCATGGTGATCGTTAAGATAAAGGGGATTATTCCAATTTTTTAATGTCTGTTGAAATTTACTTTTTGACCAAGTATGTGGTCAGTTTTAGAAACGGTTTCATGAGGTGCTGAGAAGAAGGTGTATTCTTTTGTATTTGGGTGAAATGTTCTCTAGATGTATATTAAGTCCATTTGAGTCATGACATCTGTTAGTTCTCTCATTTCTCTGATAAATTTCTGTTTGGCAGACCTGTCCATTGGTGAGAGTGGGGTGTTGAAGTCTGTTACTATTAGTGTGTGGGGCTTGACATGTGATTTACTCTTTAGTGATATTTCTTTTACATATGTGGATGCTCTTGTATTGGGGCATAGATGTTCAGAATTGAGACTTCGTCTTGATGGATTTTTCCTGTGATAAGTATGAAGTGTGTTTGTCCATCTCTTTTGATTGACGTTAGTTTGAAGTCTATTTTGTTAAATATAAGTGTATCTATACTTGCTTGTTTTTTTAGGTTCATTTGATTGGAAAATCTTTTCCTAACCTTTTACTCTGAGGTAATGTTTGTCTTTGAGGTTCAGGTCTGTTTCGTGCGTGCAGTGGTAGAATGGATCCTGTTTTTTATCCATTCTGTTAACCTATGTCTTTCTATAGATTAATTGAGTCCATTGATACTAAGAGATATTAATAACCAATGACTGTTTATTCCTATTATTTTTTGGTAGTAGTGTTCATGTGTTTCTCTTTTTGGGATTTGCTATTGTGAGGTGTGAGATTATTTATTGCTTGTGTTTTTTGTGGGTGCAGTTCACTTCTTTGGGTTTGAATTTTCATTCTAGTACTTTCAATAATGCTTGATTTGTGGATAGGTAATGATTAATTGGTTTTGTCATGGAATGTCTTGTTTTCTCCATCTATGGTGATTGAAAGTGTTGTTGGGTGTAGTAGTCTGGGCTTGCATCCATGATTTCTTAGTGTCTGCAGCATATCTGACTAGGACCTTCTGACTTTCAGAGTTTTCATTAAGAAGTCAGATAATTCTGATGGGTCTGCCTTTATATGTTACTTGACATTTGTCCTTTGCAGCTCTTAATATTCTTTCTTTATTCTGTGTGTTTAGTGTTTTGATTATTATATGGCAAGGGGACTTTCTTTTCTGGTCCAGTTTATGTGGTGCTGTGTAAGCTTCTTGTACCTTCTTAGGCATATGCTTCTTTAGATTGGGAAAGTTTTCTTCAATGATTTCATTGAATATATTTCTGTGCCTTTGAGCTAAAGTTCTCCTTCTTCTATCCCTATTATTCTTAGGTTTTCTCTTTACATAGTGTTCCGGGTTTCTGAATGTTTTGTGCTAAGAATTTGTTGGAATGTACGTATTCTTACACCCACAGTATAAGAACCTCAGAGTAAAGGGTTGGGAAGAGATTTTCCAATCAAATGAACCTAGCAATCTAATTCTTCTATCATATCTTCAACTCTTTTTTTTCTTTTTTTTACATGTAGGCAACCAAAGGCAGGCAAAGGCAACAAGCAACCCTTGTTCCCCAGACCTCAGGCATGCCAGATTTTCTTCCAAGTTGCTATGTTCCTGAAAGGGGCACTAGTCAGCCCATATCTTCAGCTCTTGAGATTCTCTTTTCCATCTCTTGTATCTGTTGGTTATATTTGCAATTGTAGTTCTTGTTCATTTACCCAGACTTTCCATTTCCAGAATTCCCTTTGTTTGTTTTTTCTTTATTGCCTCTATTTCAATTTTTAAGTCTTGAACTATTTGAGGTGCTTGTTTCACCTCTTTGGTTGTTTTTTACTTGGATTTCTTTCAGAGATATATTGCTTTCTTCCATTTTTTTGTTTGTCTTTTCCTCTCTTTCTTTAAGAGAAATTTTCATTTCCTCTTTAAGGGTCTCTATTATCTTCATAAAGTTATATTGAAGGTCGTTTTCTTCTGCTTCTTCTGGGTTAGAATATTCAGGTCTTCTTGTTGTAAGACCACCAGTTTCTGGTGGTGCCATATTGGTCTTTATGCTGTTGGATATGTTTTTACACTGCTGTCTGTCCAGCTCTTGCTCCAGCGGGAAGTGCATGTAGGGCCTGTGCTTCAGGGTGTCCCTCTTCCTCCAGGTGCAGGTGGGTCCATACCTCTGATGGATGCTGATAAGGCTTTGAGGCTCACCTCCAGGGGCAGTCTTGGCTAAGGCTCTCTCCAGGGTGGGGGTGTCTGGGTCAAGGCTCCAGTAGTTACAGAAGTGGTGGCGGATAGTAGCAGGTGTGTAGAGGCTGTTTGGGGGTTTCCCAGGCTTGGTGGGTGGGAGTGGGGTAACAGGATGTTCTTCCCAGGGCAAGGTCCTAGAGAACCAAGTTCTCCAACCAAGAACTCAGATGCTTACCTCTCTAGGGGTAGCCTGGGCCAAGGATCCAGTGGTCACGGATGTGGTGGAGGATGGTAGCTGGTGTGTGCTGTAGGTTGCTCTGGGTCTCTCGGGCTTGGTAGGTGGGATTGAGTGACGAGATGTTCCTCCCAGGGCAAGGGCCTAAGAAGCTTAATCTTTCCAACCAGGAACCCAGATGGATGCTTTCCTCTCCAGGGGAAGTCTGGGCCAAAACTCCATTGGTCCCAGATGTGGTGGAGAATGATAGCAGGTGTGTGGAAGAGCAGGCCCAGTCTAAATCCCCACTTTATGTCATTTGTTCTTCTGGTTGATCAGTCTGTCACTAAATCCCTGTTTAAACATACAATGTTTCGGTTTCACAAACAAATAAGGATCCCAAAATATTTGATAGAAAGGCATCTGAATATATTTGTGTAAATCAGGGGCACAAGCTCTTTTCATGGCAACACATGACATCTAGACGAAGAAGGCAATACAATGAAGGCAATACAATCTGGAGGACCAGGGGGCTATTAACCTTCAGCGTGAACAACACCCTCAACTTTCAGAAGACTGGCTTCTACAGCTGCGCTTCTCTCTGTCCACAAGACTTTGCGCCATTAATGCAGTTCACAGAGAAATATTTAAACTTAATGACCACATTTTTCTTTCTGGCTAACATATTTGTTCATTTATTTTTCTTATTGTTTAAATGCTATTCTTCATTTGTACAATAAAAAATTGGATAAGTTACTATCCAATACTTACTATTGGATAAGTATATATATATATATATATATATATATATATATATATATATATATATACTTATACACACACACACACACACACACACACACATTAACCATCATCCCAGTACAAATGCCTAGCAAGCCACTTGAAATAATTTCTGGGTTTTGAGACACAACTCATTTCTATTTTACTCTATTCAATCTTTCTGAGTGTGAAAGAAACAGACAGGGTGCTCCTTGCATGCCCATTCTTGACTACTCAAAGGAATATGCAGAGTGACAATTCAGCTGCCAACTCTCCCTGTCCCCCACTCATGTGTCTCTCAGATGAACAAGATATGGGCCACATTTCTGCAGCTAAACATCTGGACTTTACAGCTGCCACAAGGACCCCATGTGGCTGGGAATGTCAGCTCAAATCTGAGACAAAGTCACGGAAAGGGAAAATGGCAGAATCCTGTGTAGTTCCTGAGCCGCCTATGTGACCCCTTTCCTTTTTTGACTCTGAATTTACATAATTTACACGGGATGTATAGCTCTCTCACAGAATTCCAGATCGTTGTGGCAAGAGCTGAATAACCAAGCTGTCCCCATCACACTGACAATGTTAGGTGTGCAGCTACATACAAATTTTAGGCCATTTTCCCCACTTTGAAACTTAAAATCTGAGACAAAATAAAAAGACTTCTGATCTGTTTATTACTCCTGATGCCCCCTACTTATTCAGAGACACTGAGAAAAGGAACTTGAACTTGGTAGCCCTCGGTGGTGAAATATCTCAAATTTGGTTGACAATCTACTTTCGTAGATGTTAAGAACGTCTCAGTAGAAGGTATATATTTAAGTGTAGAGACATTGACAAAAATCCAGAAAGCTCTAGGAAAAACAACAACAAAGGAGCCTTTGACAGATACATGTTAATACAGAGATATCTATCATTTTAGTTGAAAAATATTAAAGACACCGTCCAATACCTGTCAAAGATAATTCCAATCAGATAGAAACTATGGTATTAAGACCCAAAGACAGGCTTGCCTCTACATCAGACTGGAATTCTTGTCTCAGCTCTGGCGATCACTGAGGAGTCAAAACCCTCCAGCCATCCATTCAGATTCCAAGAGTAAGCACAGACATGTGTGATGGATACGGTTTCCGACTGCAACTTTTTCTACATTTGCCACAGCAGTGCAAATTTCCAGAACTCTTATGGCTGGAATTTTGGTCTAAACTGATCGGTCATGGTCTCCAATGTCCCTGTAATCGGGGAAACCAATACTCCTGTGCTTCTGCCAACTGCGCTACTGTAGAGACAAACCATGGATGATAAGATTGGCTGAGTTGAGACTGGAATGGTCTCCAGTGGGCTGAGTGGCCACATGCAAAAGGCCTTGTAATTCCTCTCCAGGGGTGCCCGTTGAATCCCAGTGTTATGTCTTCCTGGGCTCTCACTGTCAGAGTCCCTCAACATGGGTAATTACAGTAGAAGGTAGAGTAAGAGACCCCACACCCCAGTTTCTTTACTTGTAAAATAGGTATCTAAAAGGGGGCTCTATGTCTTGCTTCAGAAACCAAAAGAGATAACATAAATGTTTCTGTTAAGTGATGGACATTTAAAAAGCATCAGCAATACATTTTTAAAGTGCTTTCATTTTATGATTGAATGGGAAAGAATGTGGTGATGCTAACCAAAAAATTAATCAGAACCAAATGTGTTTTTTACCATATTTTTCCTCTGGAAGCATAATTTCCTACTTTTAGTCATTTCTTAAACCACAAATGCAGTATTCATTCTGACTTTCTATCTTAGTATGTAGAATCTTTCATGCATTTCATGCATGGATTCAGAGAATAGGCTTGTCACTATGTCTCGCTGGAAACAGTTTACTACAAGTTGTAGAAAGTCCACATTTTACAAAAGGTCAGTGATATTAAAGAAAGTCACTTGTAGCAAAATTAACCTGGAACCAACAAGCAAAATTCTCCTGATGAACACTCAGATAGCAACCCACCGAATCAGTATCTCAACACCAGCTCACTCTTCCTCTTCCTTCCTTCCTTCCTTCCTTCCTTCCTTCCTTCCTTCCTTTCTTTCTTTCTTTCTTTCTTTCTTTCTTTCTTTCTTTCTTTCTTTCTTTCTTTCTTCTCTTCCTCCTCCTCTTCTTCTCCTCTTTTTCCTTCTCCTTCTCCTTCTCCTTCTCCTTCTTCTTCTTCTTCTTCTTCTTCTTCCTCACCTCCTCCCTCCCTCTCCCCCCTCTCTTCCCCCTTCTCTCTCAAGATAAGGTTTCTCTGTGTAGTTCTGGCTACCCTGGAACTCATTCTGTAGACCAGGATGGCCTCAAACACAGAGATCCACCTGCCTCTGCTTCCTGAGTGCTGAGATTAAAGGTGTGAGCCACCACACCCAGTTAAATTATTTTTTATTTTCATGTCATCCTGCCTATTACTCCTTGGGGCTAATCATTGAACTATTGATGTTCTGTTCAGAAACTACTTGCCCACCCCAATGTCTTTTAAAGTACTTCCTATGTTTTTGCCTGGAATTTTCAGCATTTGGGCTGTTAAATTAAGGTCACTGATCAATTTTGATTTGATTTTTGTACAAGGTAAAAGACATGTATCTGACTCCATTTTTTTCTGTAGGTAGATGTCCAGTTTTTACAGCATCATTTATTGAACAGGCTAGCTTTTCTCAATGCATGATTTTGACTCCTTTGTCAAAAATTAAGTAGATGTAGCTTTGCTGGTTTCTTTCCAGTTATTTCCATTCATTCTATTCTATTTCACTAGTCTACCTGTCTATTTTTATGCCAGTACCAAACTGTATCTTTCACTATAGCGCTGTAGTATAATTTGAGCTTGACTATTGCAATATTGCTAAGTCTGTTCTTACTCCTTAGGATTGCTTTGGCTATACGTGGGTGTTTTTCGTTTATTTATTTTTGTGGTTTCCTAGGAAGTTTTGGGTATTTTTTTCTAAATCTGTTAAATACAGCATCAGAATTTTGGCAGGTACTCTATTAAGCCTATAGATCAACTTTTGTAGTCTAGCTCTTTCCAAAGATATTAATTCTACCTGACTAGGAGCTCGGAAGATCATTCCATCATCTGGTTTCTTCTTTGATTTCCTTGTTTGATCTTAAAATTTTCGTGGTAGAGGCCTTTCTCTTCTTTAGTTAGGCATATTCCTCAATACTTAACGCTTTGGAATTGTTTGAATAGGGTGTGCTTCCTTGTTTCTTTCTCTGAGGGTGCACTGGTGGTATGTCAGAAATCACTGCTCCTACCAGAACTCGAGCGCTTTCTTGCTGACCATGCAAAAATGATGTGTGGGCTAGCCCTGCTCTCATGCTGTGTCTTAGAAGAGCTGGAAGAGCGGCATTTATCAGATAAGTTTCTCAACGACACAGCAAGGATGCCTGTGCAGACCTGTGGGCAGCCAACCTAGAGCAAGGCAAAGCATGCATGGCTCCACCATTTTCCATCTGCCCAAGCCTGGCAGCATGAGGAACACACATTTTTCAGAGAAGAAGGCCCACAGCCATAGATAGCCACAGAAATACCAGTCTCAGCATCCAGTTTTCAATTTTAAGGGCATGGTATCCCACTGGTGAGCAACAGGGCAAATGAGCGATGGTGTTCAAGAGGTTAAGAGCTTAGCTTTGGAGGTCAAAACCAGATCTCATTTCTTTCAAATTCAAATCCTATTTCTTTCCCATTGTCTGTTGGGAAAACACATAATCTCACTAAGCATAGTTGCTTTCACATTAAAAACTGCATGGGGTGCCCAAGAAGGGTCTTGATTCAAATTCCATGGTACTGCCAACAACTGCAAGGTGGTCTGTCCTGCCAGGTGGTCAAACAAGTTATTAATCATGACTGAAAGCATAGCCTCACCCCACTCTCATGGATGATCACCAGATCTGCTTGGAAGCAGAAGGAAGGGACAGCAACAGGTCACCTCTAGATAGAGGTTTTTCTTCGGGAATACAAGATGACTTCAAAGCAAAGAGTAAGGCAAAACCGCCTCTGTGTCTTCGGCCAGGGTGTAGACTCAAATGAAGGCAGAAGCCGGATTTCCACGCAGCTGTGGGTTACCTCCAGGGGCCAAGTGAGGAGGCAGGGCCTTCCTATCAAAGCCGCTCCTAAGTGCCTAGTTCAAGAGCACAGACTGAAGTGTCTGAGAACCACCATTGGCCTAGACTACCCGAGAAGACGCAGGAGGAGTTAAACAATAGAGTTCATCTCAGAACTGGGGATAGAGGGTAACGCTCTCTCTGGAGTGAATCACAGGCAGCCCCATGAGGATTGCTCGCAGGCCTTCCCTCAGGCCTGGTTTGGCATGCCTAACCTATCCTGTCTGGGTTTCTATGACTTGGCTGCAGTGTCTGGAAGGGGTCTGGACTGAAGGTCACCTCCCTGAGCATTCCATGGATATGCCACGAGCTGACACAGCACAGAGAGAAGAGAATATTCACCAGACACACTGGGACTAGGTGTCCTCCAGATAGCTGGCCAAACAAAGAAAATGTGACCACTCAGACTGAATCGCATGGCTTGATTACTAAATCGAGGCAATGACAAAAAGGCTTAAATGATCATTCATCTATTTTCTCGCATACATTGTCTTATACACTTAAGATTGATTCATCAGGTCCTGTGCTAGTGACTGGGGATACAAAGGGCAGCAATACGGGCGTGACCTGGGCCCCCGAGACTGCTAAGGGACTAGGTGGGCAAGGGCAATGCTTGGAAAGCAGACAGTGAGTCAGAGTACTTGTTTTGGTTTTTCTGAGTAGAGGCTACTCAGTGATATCCACTGGGAAAGAGCCCAATAAACGTATGAATGAATGTAGGGAAATTGCTCATTTATTGCTTGCTGTGTAGCAGTCACTGTTTTAAACGCATTAATGTATTAATTCACTCATGGCCTATATTTAATAAATGGACACATATATTCAAGTGATGAATGATACACACTTACCCCAAAAATACCCTATATGGATTGGAGCCTGCACAAGAAAGGAAAGGAACCAGCAGCAATGCAGGGATGCTTTGGTTTAGGCACTGGGAGCCGTACACACATGGGAAGAAAATGGGGTTTGTGGTTACCCTAAGACGCTACAGGTGACCCCAGGAATCCAAGCACGGTTGAGCCTGCTCTCCCCATTTTCAGATCGTCAGCCGCAGATCCCATACACATGCTAGGTCGTCCCGCGCTCACGGGAGAGGAGCGGCCCGGGGGTTCATCAGGAGGACATCTGTTTCACTTAGCGATAGAGCTCAGCCGCTAAGCCATCTTAGAAAGCTTTCGGTGACTCATTCCGCGAGAGGGCTGGCCTCTCCCTCCCAGTCCCCAACAGTAGCTCTGCACTGAGGCGTCTTCACCCAACATCGTCTCAATTAATCCCCCTGTTTACACAGTTCGACAGGCTAATGGAACCTGGATTAGAAGGAGAAATCCAGAGTCTGAGTTTAGCTTAACCCTGCATTCGGCTATCGCTCAGTAATGACGATTGTCACAAGGGCGCCTCCCAGGCCAGGCTGCGGCTTCCTCATAGGGAACACGCTGTAAATTCATGGTAGTTCTGTGAACTAATCCCATTAAGTCCTTTTGGCAGATTAATAATGGCAGGCCCAGAAATGCTGAGAGGAAGCCTGGGTTTCAGCTCAGTTTCTTAGGGTGACGCAAAGGCTCATAAGGAAGGCAGGGGGGCCCAGGGGCCCCTCTTCCCTCTCAGAGTCAGTGGCTGGCTGCAGGCCAGGAGAGGTATTAGAGACCCTTTAGAAGAAACAACTAGGTCTTTGTAGAGCAGGACCGACTAACTGAGATGGGAGGGGGCAAGTTAACAACAAGCGCGAAGTCTAGTTTCTACGCAGATCATGCTCTTGAGTGATCATGTGGAGAGTTCAGGTTCAGGGGGCTTAGGGCTCGGATGGGTGACAGAGATCTTGTCACTTCATAGGGAGGTCTTACCTTCTTACCCTCGGGGAAAAAATTAGATGTGTCTCATCTATATTAACTGGTTCCAATTTAGTTAGTGTTCAACAGACCCTCAGATGTATCTCATAAGTCAGCTAAGGGTGCTGGTCCCAACTCTTAGGACTTTGCATTCCACCGGAAGCATGGGGCGTCCTTGCTTGGGTTTGGATTAAGGCCCTGTTTCAGGAGTTAACTGATCTCAAGGACAATCTCTTGGGACATCGGTCTGCTTTGGAAAACAAACTTGGTAAGACAAGAATTAACATTCTGGGTTTTAAACCCTAAATCTGCCCAGCATTTGCCTTGAACAACAACAACAACGAAAAGTGCCATTTGGAGACATAAATCTGCATAAGCAGTCTATGATTTTGATTCCTACAACTGGATTTATGACTCCTTAGGGAAGATGCTAGTGAACTTATAACAAACCAGAAAATATGTGCAGCAAGTAATTATTTGATTTACAGTGGAAAATTATAATAGGACCTCTTCAGGGTGTTTTAGAAAACTGTTTGTCTTCATTATTTTTTTTCTACCTCTGATTCCTGGTCTATAGTCCCACTGAGTGAGAAGACCCGAGAAACACACGCCTGGACCAGTGTAATGAATCACCTGAGGCTGATGCCAAAGCTATGTCGCCTGAAATTAACAAATACAGAAGCTGCAAGCCCCCTCCAGAGGGCTCAACCCTTTGCCGCCACCCTGATACATCTTACAAACCGTATCGAGTCACCTGACATTTGAAGAGGGGAGACACAGCAAAAACTGTAACGTGGCTGGCGGCAATCTAAGCTCTTGTCCCTTCATTAAAACACAGGACTGTATTTGGTTCCCACCCATGTCAAGACCTCTTAATAATTCGCTAGTCATTAAAAAGATATTTTTATCCCCAGTCTGTAATTACACTCTTCTGTGATGAGAGCTCCCCACAGAATTCCACACGCAAAGATGAAGGCCAGGAAGCTGAGCTGCGACTACCACACCTAAAGAATCCCGCGCCAACACTGCTACTGGCTCTCCTTCTCCTTGCTCTCACCCCAGAGCTGCTGAAAACCTCACGTGGTTTCGGGCAGGCAGGGGAGGGAGGGGTACTTTCTTCTTTACTGTCCATTATCCTGATCTGGAGACACGGAAGTAAAAGTTCTAGATGTTTCTCTTGAGAGGTCAGACCCCACTGGAAGCATTTCTGACAGGCTTGGGTGACCTGCCTGAACTCGACACTAGGCGCTATTTGTCTGACTTGAGCGGAAATGCAAGGAGGCGGAAGAAGACGGAAGAGAAAATGAAGCCGCCTACATTTTTGCAAGCAGTAGCCATCTTACATCCCCACAAGTACCGGAATCCGCTGCTGGGTTCACAGTGCGCGTTGCCAGGCCCCAAACCTGGAGCCTTTGATTCAGGGGGTCTGGGCTGGCCTGGGTATTTGTCTTTCTAAGACGTTCCCAGCTGGCACAGTGGTGCAATGACTGAAGTTAGAGACCCAGGAGGTGAGACAATGGCGTCTGTTGCCTACCACAGAGTCGCATTGAGACCTGAAGGACTTCGAATAGATAGCAGACTGCATCAGATCTGTCCTGAGAGGTGCATGTGTCTTCCCAAGGCTGGAGCTGGGCTTGGCAGACCCACTGGCCGAGCAGCACAGAGCACCTCTCTCAGGGGCCACCCAGTAACCCAACCTTGGTACATCTGGGAATAAAGACATCAACTCTTAAAGCTACAGAATCCAGTAGCTGCGGGCAGAGAGGGGTGTCTCATCTCATTTGTAGAGCGGGGGGAGGGGGTGAATGCAGAAATAGCTGAAAAATGGTTTAAGCCTTTCCCAAAGCATTCTCTAGCCTATTGTACATCCCAGTCGTTTAATTTT
This sequence comes from Myodes glareolus, assembly GCF_982192425.1. Classification (NCBI taxonomy): domain Eukaryota; kingdom Metazoa; phylum Chordata; class Mammalia; order Rodentia; family Cricetidae; genus Myodes; species Myodes glareolus. Next base: position 88,587,191 of record NC_142033.1, read on the forward strand.
ATAAATAAGATATACAAATGGGATGCCCAAGTTCAGTTTAGGTTGCCTTCCCCGAGAAAGCACAGGCAAGGTTGTGCCTCATAAATCTCATAAATCATAATTTAGTAGTGGGTGCATAGACATTGTTGTTGGATTTGTTTCTTTAAAAACAAAGAGAGGGTGGAGGAGATGACTCAGATGAGTAAGCTTCCAAACCAGGAAACCTCTACCCAGGTGGAATACACATCCCTCTGCACACTGAGGGATTACGGAAAGGGGCTTGTGTTGACACGAGCGTTCCCTGCCCCCCTTTGCCTTTTCTTTCTTTCTTTCTTTCTTTCTTTCTTTCTTTCTTTCTTTCTTTTTTCTTTTTTTTGTTTTTTTGTTTTTGGGGTTTTTTTTGTTTGTTTGTTTTTCAAGACAAGGTTTTCTCTGTGAAGCCCTGGCTGTCCTGGAACTCAATCTGTAGATCAGGTTGGCCTCGAAGTCACAAGATCCGCCCGCCTCCATCTCCCTAGTGCTGGAACTGAAGGTGTGTACCACCAGGAACTGAAGGTGTGCACCACCAGGAACTGAAGGTGTGTACCACCAGGGCCTGGCAATGTTTCTGTTTTTGCCTCGAGGAAGAAAGGAGCCTAGGCTTAAGTTGATGGGAAACAAACAAGAACAACAAAAACCAAACACAAAACTCCATCAATCTATGGAACAGAAAGCAGTTGAATGTCGCTGAAAGCCCTCAAAAGAGAGAAGCTACAGGCGATCTCTTTGAAGGGTTTAGCAGCAGGCCTCGGAAAAAAGGAATGAAATTTCATTGGTTATTTGGGGATCGATTGTTAATACAAAACGAAAGAAATGTTATATTGAAGTGTTTCCAAATAAAGGGAAACTACAGGGAGACCCCCCTCAAGGGATGTGCATGAAGCTGGTTGGTGAGGACACTAAAATCAGACCTTCCCTGGGCAGGAGCTCACCTTCATCACAGCTCCCTGAGGAAGCACACGCCTGCAGAAACCAAAGTCACGTGAATCGTGGCTTAGCTAACAGCCCACATCTAAGGGAAGCCCCAGAATTTTCTTGCTTCCCGGTGGCCTGTCGCTTTGACGATGTGTTGGTTGCTTTATCAAGTGACAAACGCCTGACAGAAGAAACTCTGGGCACTCTGGGCCGAGAGGATTGTTTGTGCCCACAGTTTCAGAGGATAGCAAGGGTTTCGGAGAGCACTTCCTTCTGGCCAGGGAAGGGCCGGGTTATGGCCGCCGGTGCATGCAGGCAGAGTTCTTCAGTTCTCGAGGCAGACCAAGAAGCAGATGGGGCAGGAAAAGGGTCCCTGTGACCCACCCCCACCAGCCAGGCCTCTCTTCAGTCCACCTCACCTAAAACAGTACCATGCTGGGAATCAGGTGCCAATCACGGGAACCTGTGGGGCCACTGCTCATTCAAATGTAACAGGAGCGTAGACCCCTGTGCTGTTCTGTAATTACATAGGCAGGAGGAAGCTGTGGGCACGGCAGCCCCGCCCGGCCCCCACCACTAAGGGAAAAGCGAGTGCCAGCAGCAGTCAGAGCCGGAGCTTCGACTTCCATCCCACCCTCAGACCCCGTCCTGGCTCCTCTCCACTTGTCACTCAAGTCATCGTTTGCAATTCTTCCTGTGTCACCTACTTGGCACCTGACATGCACCTGACACTTTGTTTTCGGATCTTACCCGAACGTCTTTCCCAGACCTTGGTAACTCAGAATGGGAAGCCAGTCAGGCACCAAAACTCTAAACAAAGTAAGGATTAAAAATTACAGAAAGAGGACTGGAGAGGGGGCTCAGCAGTTCAGAGCACAGAAGGCTCGGGCCAGAGGACCCAGGATCAGTTCCCAGCACCCATATGGCGGCTCTCAAACTGCAACTCCAACCCCAGGAGCCAATGGGCTGCTCAGTGCTGCACAGATGTATACGAAGGCAAAATATTCGTACATGTGATAGAGAGAGACTCAAGGTGGAGTGGCTTAGGGGGCAAAAGGTGCTTGCCGTCCGACCTGACGATCTAAACCGGCATGTGGTGGAAGAAGAAAACTGACTCCCACAGATTGTCCTCTGACCTCCACATGAACGAGTATATACATACATACATACATACGTAAATAAAAGCAATTTTAAAACTTTTAAAAAGACAAAGAAAGCGTATGTTATATACTTTTCTGTGACTATAATAAACCGCCATGACCAGAAGCAACTTGTAGATTTATTTGAGAATGTGGTTCCACAGGGACAAGGGTCCATCGTGGCTGGGAGCCAAAGCAGTGGGCAGCCAGTGGCAAGCATGGTGGCAGGAAGTGCTGAGAGCTCACACCTCCATCAGCAAACAGGGAGCCTAGAAGGCAGCTGTCTTGTGTACAGCACCACCAACCGGGCTAAGCATCCACTTGCCTGAGGCTCTGGGGACATTTCTCATTCAACCAACCAGAACCTTATTCTCAGCCAAGAAGTCACTATTCTCAAGAGGCTGAGAATGTATTTAGTATAAGGGTGACTAGAGCTGGAGCGTCAACTTGCCCTTCATACTTCTCCGTGTTGCAATCTTAGCACACGACACCTCCCCAGATTCCCCAGGAGCCAGGTGAAGAGGAGGGACAGGTGGAGACAGGATGATGCCTCCATATGTCACGTCATGAGAAGCTGGGACGTGCATTCCCACCTTGTTGAGACCTCACCCAGCATTGGGTCAATTCAGTCTTCAGGCTGGGTGCTGTCCTCACGTAACCTTCAAAGACTTGTTTTCTTTTTTAGTTACACGTGAACATATAAGAATGCCCTGTGCACACTAAAATCCGCCCCTCCCTCCATAATACTAACCGTGGGCCAATATATGTAGCCTATACAATAAGGTTTTAGTTAGCAGATGTAAGAAAGGCTTTTGTTTTGGAGAGAAGATTCTAGATTATCTGGGTGAGCCTCAAATGGCACAACTGCGCCCTTATGAGAGAGGCAGTGGGATGCCACACAAACAAACCAACATGAGGGCAGAGGAGGACCGAGAGTGATGCCCACACAGCCATCAGACAGTGGCCACCCAAAGAATGGAGGATGCAGTCCCACCAATACCTTACTCTCTGCTCCAGGAAACTGAAATCTGCGTGTGGATGTCCAAAACAGCGAGAGAACAGGTTCTGTTTCCAGGCCTTGAAGTGGAGGAATGTACTTGTGGCAGCACAGAAAACTGACGGGGGCACGGACAAAGAAAATCTAAGTTTCCATAGGCTCAAGAGCCTCTTAGCCTTTCTCTCTCTCCTCTCCCGATCTCCCTCTGGGTTGCCAGGATGGCTCTTATTCTATGTATCTACATACATGGATAGAGTCTGGGAATATGGGTTTTTGTTATTTGTTTGGAGTTATAAGTAACCCAAAGAATTCCCCCAAATGTACACTTTAGTTCCACCCACTTTTAAACCATGAAGGGCTGTCTGTGTTCTTCTGTGACTTACATCTCCCACTGCCTGTTCTGTGTGGAGATTGGCCTTGGCTGCCAGCTAACTAGATTGAGATGTCTAGAAATGGTGATACACACCCTGTGTGACTGTCACGAGGTTTCAGAGGGGCTCATATGTGGTGTAGGACAGGGTGAGGGAGAGGTGGCCGACCTAGAAGGTGGTCAGCACCTCACAACGGGCGAGGCTGTAAGGAGGCTGGAGGAAGGCCTTTTGTGCATGGATGAGCCTCTTGCTCCTGGGCAAGTGTGCATGGCTGTCATCTGCTGACTTCAATTCCAGCGTCTTCAGTGGCTTGCCTGTCCCAACTCAGGACATTTAATGAAATCAGCACTTGATAAGACCTGTGTTAGACAGGTCAGGACCAGGTTTTTTGTCTGCAGATATTATGGTTTCCAGTTTAGTGTCTTTATGGGATTACTGAGTGTGGGAAGGAGAGGGTCCCTGAACCGTGTGCTTCTCTTGGGCTCTCTTCCTTCTGTTTGTTTTATCCAACTCCAATGTGTTAGGTTTTGTTATTTTATTTTATTTTATTATTGACTCTTAAAAGCCTATCAGTTTTCTAATGAGAGACAGAAAGGGGGGCGGATCTGGATGAGAGGGGAGGGGGGAAGGAACTGGGAAGAGTAGGGGGAGGGGAAGCTATAATCAGGATGTATTTGTAAGGGGAAACATCTACTTTCAATATAAAAGGACTCAATACCATTGGTTCTCCGGGGGTTTGCTTCTCGAGTAGCTACCACACACTCTATCTCAGCAACCTACAGACTGCATTGTTGGGTTGCCCAGGTCCTATTGTATGGGCCAACTAAATAACCCCTGCTTATAATTCTAAATATCTGTATTGTGTTGGTTCTGCTCCTATGGAGAGCCTAATGTATTATTTCCTTGAGGTTGATCCATGGAAATTTAGACTGAGAGCACACTTTCCTATACTGTATCCTATTCCATTCTGTAAATGCATCTAGTTTGATGATACATTTTCATCTAAACTATTTTTAGGAAAGAACAAATTACATCATACTATCTGTCCTTAACCCTCCATTTTTCCGTTTAGAATCATTTAGATTCTTCTCCATGGTCTACCTTTGTCTCTCCCATCCCGCCGCACCCCCTTGCTTCCAAAGCCTTGGCCATCTTTTGCTTGTCAACACATTGCACTCACTCCTGTCTATGGATTCCCATTGGCAGCCCTCTCTGGACCACTGTATCCTTACATTTTTTGCAGTCCTCATCCCTTTTTATTCAAGTCTTCTGCAACCTGATCCTGGCCCCTTTTTATCCAAGTCTTCGGCAACCTGATCTAAGTACTCAATCCAAACTTGCCCCAGCCTGTGCCCTTCTCCTGTGGCTCCATTTGCCTCCCTCATCTGCATTTGCCTGTGTGCTTGCTTCCTATTTACTGCCTGTCATCTTAAACCATACAAGGTTGTCTTTTCCAACTCTCTGCCAGCAATCAGAGCAACACTGCCATAGACTGAATGGATAGATACACTGGATGGATGGATGGATGGATGGATGGATGGATGGATGGATGGATAGATGGACAAAGCTATAAAGAAATAAGCATGTTTCAAGGAGATTGAAGATAACCAAACTTCAATTGCTCATCCGTTCCTAGTACATATCTTACCAAGTGCTGATTTCCTACAAGGCCCGGAGCTGCGCTAGGTGAGAACTAATCCTTCACTCAATATACTTGTTGCCTGTTTAGCAGATTTGGTTAGTGAGGCTGCCCCGTGGAATGTGCACAGCTGCGGTGACATTAATCCAGAGGGAGTTAACCTACATCTAAGTTCAGGCCCTGCCCTCCCTGTATCTCCACGTGGGGTGGAGCAAGTGCTCCTAGATGACTAAGCCACTAGACCCTCACGAGTGAAGTAAGAGATGAGGCTCGCAACCACGCCTTCCGGGCCTCTCCTTTGCCGGAAGCAGACACTTCATCCAAGCCTTTCTGATTTGGGCAAGACCCCAACAGGTAGAAGGGCTGTTCCCCACCTAGGCTGACCACCAGGAGTTTGGAATATCTTGGACATTCCAGAGACCGAATGAGGCTCCGATCTAAAGTAAAATGCGAAGGAGTTCGCTCCCTGACACGCAGAGCCTCATGGAACACCACACCAAGGTGACGTCATGGGCGGCACAGCCCACCTGCGGCATCTGGAACTCCTTCAGCATAATCCACTTTCTAAACTTAATTATTTCTTCAGCCCGGAGAGCCAGAAAACATAATCACACAAGGAAGTCTATGCCAAGTGATGGATAGCCAATGGTTGCAGGATCTCAACTATTTCCTTTCTCATCAGTGATTGTTTTTTCTCCTCATTTAACAAAAATAAAAATAATGTTCTTGACCAGGCACAATCGTGTACGCCTGTAATCTAAGACCTTGAAGAGCAGAGGCAAGAGCTAGGAGCCCAGCCTGGGAAGCATATCAAGTTCAAGACTTCTGGGCTACTGTTTATCACGAGGGAAAGGAACCCAGTACATGTGGGATGGTGGCCATCACGTGGCTGAGGAACAGTGGGTTGGTGGCTATCACGTGGCTGAGGAACAGTGGGTTGGTGGCTATCACGTGGCTGAGGAACAGTGAGATGGTGGTCATCACGTGGCTGAGGAACAGTGGGATGGTGGCCATCACGTGGCTAAGGAACAGAGGGATGGTGGCCATCACATGGCTGAGGAACACTGATGGACGCGCGTCACAAATTAATAGTAAAACAGACTCAGAGGTGTCAGATGTGGTGAGCTAATGGCTCTGTGGGGCGCTCTGTGTACCCTGGTGATACTTCTTGTGCCCCGCTTCCAACTGAAACACAACGCCAGTGAGCAGCGTTCCCCCCATCAACAAAACCACCAGTAGAAAGACTTTCTCCCCACATCTAGGCTAAGACTACCCTCTGGCTCAGCTGATACTAATCGCGTATTTTATTATTACATGATTTACCCAGAAAAAAAAATTACAAAATGCTCCTTGGGCTAAACCCCAGGCAAGCCAGAAGGTGCTCAGCTCAATACTTGGATATTCACATGAACAGACAAGCAGCCAGAAAACACCTTCCTGGCAGGATACGTTCTAAAGGGAGTCAGTATCTATGTTTCTTTCTTTCTTGAATTCTGTGAGCCAGCCATTAAAGAGTCAAAAGAGAGCAACTCCCCCGGACCAGAAAAGTTAGCATACCGTACCTCCAGGTGTTTTATCTTCTATCTCCCTTATGCCTCCCCAAAGGAGTACAAAAGACAATTTTAGATCTATAGCTCTAAAACATTAACATTGAAGTAAAACCCAAAATGAATGGACACAATTTAAAGAACTAGACAGAATGTGGCAAAAGCAATCTTTCCGTGCCCTCTCCACGTTGAGTACACAGAAGAGGCTTCTTATGTTCTGGGCACGTTCAAGACACGCGAGCACTCCTTCATAACCTTTATTTCACAGTTTCAACTATGAAAAGAACTTTGTTTATCACCCCAACTCAAAGACTAATACTCACACTTCAAGTATGCTGCCACCAAGTGGCAGTCCTGTGACAGTCGACGAATCCAGACTTCCAGACCTGCCGCTCAGCCTGCGGTTCAGTGGTAGGGCTCTACTGGCTAGCACCTTGACCTCTCTAGACTTCTTAGTCCCGTTTATTTTCTACCACAGACTCACAGAAGCAGCGACACTTAGTCACCCAATCCCATGTTTCCTTAGCCCCTAGAACAAGTCCCTTAAGGACAAAAGTCCCTGGAACCAGAATCATCTATATGTATGAGGCAGGACTATTTAAGCCCTGACCTCAATGGTCATATCCATCATTAGGTCAGTGATAAAGAAGTGAATGAGGAACAAGTGAGCACCTCTGCCCACTAGACTTCAGCTTTTCTTCACATTGCCTAAACAGCATTGTAGGCTTATAAGTTCCCTTGGAGTCAAGCAGACTTCTGAACCGCATCGCCGCTCACACAGTCACTTTCGGTCTCTACCAGGTGATCCAGGCACCTAGTTTGGGCTAGAGGAAATATCTTGGTGCTCATGCAAGCCTTTTTACCCTTCTTTTCCCTTCTTCCCCCTCCCCTCCCTGTCCTTCTCCTCCTCCTCCTCCTTCCTCCTCTACTTTCTTCTTTATGGATGGCAAAGTGGATCTCAATTCCTTTTCTAGATCTCTATAGTCTCCACGACCTACTTTTCTGCTATAGTTTCTTCTGCTTTAGCTTTCCCGATCCCAGTCGTTATTGCTGATAGAACACCTGCCAGAACTAGAGCTGAATCCATGGAGGCATTAACTAGCTGTACCATCCAGATCTAAGCTTTTGTCACTTAAAAACTTTTCAGAAAGCATATTCTGGAGGCCCCGCTGTCCTCTGCCCAGAGTAGGTACCCCCTTCCCTGGAGTCTTCAGCTCACATTATTATCTTTTAGGGGAAGTTTTGCATGGGTTCCCCCACTCCAGCCCAAGCAGGAAGCAGGAATGGCTTACACGGTAATATTCATAAGAGGCTCCAGAGGTTCTTGCCCCCGTCCTCTCTGTCTGCACCTCTCCTCCTCCAACCAGCCTCTCCTTCCTCTGTCTCCCTCACTCTCAGTGACCAGCGTGGCCTGCACCCTGCTGCTGGGCTGACACACAGCTTCCTCTGAGGCACACTCTCAGGCCGTGAGGCAGCTCACAGCATCTCTGAGGGAGCTTCCCGCAGCAGCAGTGGGATGCCTGCAAGGTTGGGTAGAGAATTTTGGCTCATTGTTTCTGAGGCTTCTGTCTACATTCATTTGGCCCTGTTGTTTGGCCTGTGGAGGCTCAGTGTGTCATGGTGATGGAGTTGCTCATCATCTCCAGGACAATCTTGACAATTGACATCTAAGGACAATCTGAAGGAAGACGAGATGAGGGAAAGGAATAGGGAGGGGGAAGGGAGAGAAGGGGAGGGGAGAGGAGGAGAGGAGAGGAGAGAGGAAGGGAGAATAGGAGAGGAGATCAGGGAGGGAGACATGATTTCAGTGCTTGCAAAATTCAGCCTTGCAAAATTTCTGTCTGTTCCAAGCAATTCTAACTAGTCCCATCAACAGTCAGCTCCATGAGAAAAATATGTGACAAAGACACAAACATGTCTTTGTTGGGATGAATAAAGACTTGGTTCACCCCGAATGTTTAAGATGCACAAGTATCTATTCTTCCTGCTTCCCTGCCTTGCGAATTTATAAATCTAGAAGTCCAGAAGATTGCTGCTAATAGAAACTCAGCCCCACTGGAAATTTCCACCTCGAAAGTTAGGGGACTTACTCGTTGAACCATCAGGCATCTTCTAGCTTGAAATCAGCAGAAGCCATTCTTAATAAATGCACTTAAATATATTTACTTAAGAATAATAAATAGTACCAAATAGGACATTGGTTTTGGTCAACCTGCTGTGCACCATAACCACAATAGCACTTCATGTGCTGGTCACAATCAATATACTGTATACATTATCTCACCAGCCCCCACCACAGCATTATTAGACATGTGGTTCTACGACTGAGGAAGTTGAGGTCCAAAGAGACTGAAGAGCCAATTCGAGGTCACACAAATTTTAAATGGTAGAGGTGGGATATGAGCCCAGGTAGCCTGGCTGTGTGCGACATCTTTATCTTTACACATCAGCCCTGCAAAGAGGAAATGGTGATCATGTCCTCACAGGAAGCGTTCGGTCACCTCTGGGGAAGCCATCAAGGTTATCCAATAGGCCCTCACTGTTTGGAGACCACTATGTCCATACATAAATTTATATCCAAACAGAAATAACAGACAAAGAGAAATGGAATTGCTTCAACAAATATTTTATCAACAGTCTGTTTGAAAGCAAATTAACACCTTCTAACAGAAATGGTATAAAACACATTACTGTCAAAATATTAAGTGTAAAATTGGGCATTACAATATTTAAAATTTTATGTCTAGTAATTCGTTTTTGCAACTCGCTATTCACTCACTTACTATTGTCTTACAAAACATTTGGTTCACTCCAAATGTTTAAGATCCATGTGTATTTACTCTTTTACATGTATTTTCTGTACTCTGAAGCAGGTTTTTCCAGACACAGAGGATAGTTAAGGTCTTAGCTTGTTATCTGGTGCCCCACTGATTCTTGCTGTGGTATCTTGTTTCTTCATATAAATATGATTATTATTGAGATTACTCACCGAGCTTTCCCAGTGAAGGATGTTTGTGGCCCAGTAGGGAACAGAATCCACAAATAATGATCTGCGTCTGTTCTGTCCAGGAGTGAAGACATCAATACTAGAAAACCTAGAATGTTTTACCAGCTTGAGGGTTTTCAGGCCACCGGGGTGATATTGATTTGATCTCAAAACCTCACAACAGATGGTTAATGGTTACCAATCTTCAAGGAAGATTTTTCCTTATTTAGTTTAGTGCCAATGTTTGGTAATTTCCTTTAGGCCCTGTGAGTAGACAGAAAGATTGTTAGTTTTTGATTTTAGTGTCCGTTTCACCAAGGGTGTGGCCCTCTAGAGCTCCAGCTTCCTGGAGGGCCGTCTATTAAATCTCCTAGTGACTTAGTCTTTCTCAGAAAAACATTTTATGGTGGATTGCTTGTTCTACCGCCCTCTTTTGCCTCCCTCCTTTCTAGGCAGGACCTCAAGACTAGGTATGACTCTATTTTACCTTCCTGCCCTAGCATCAATTTTTATCATACACACTCATTTTCAGTAAAGAGGCATTTGACTACCATTGACTACCACTTTGCCATCTTGGCAAGCTATTTTATTTCTATCACTTATGAAACATAGCTTCCATATTTTATACATACATATGTGTGTGTGTGTGTGTGTGTGTGTGTGTGTGTGTGTGTGTACAATGAAGACAATATTAGAGAAAGTACTAGACTGTTTGTAGGAGTGACTTCCATTAATATATGTTCAATATTGACATTTAAAATCAATTTCGATTGGCATCTAAAATGACCTAGCAGACAAACTTCTGGGCATATTTGTGAAGGAGCTTCAAGGTTGGGTTAATTAAGTGGGAAGTGGTCCCAGAACAGATGAAAAGGACAGAGTGAACTCAGCAATGACATCCACTCTTTTCTGCTCCCTGACTGTATGTGAAATGTGCCTGGCTGTCACAAGCTCCTACCGTCATGCCTTCCCTGCCATGCTGGACCACAACCTCAATCTATGCTCAGAAATAGACTCTTCTTAATCAAGCTGTCACAGCAGCAAAGGAAGTGACTAAAATGGAATATTTGTACTGAGAATGAGGCCATTGGAGTGATCAATCTCACCGCGTGCTTCTTAGGCCCTTGGAACTTGTTTGGACGACAAAAGTGGAAGAATTTGGAATTTGGGGCTCGAAATTCCTTGCATGATGTAATCAGTATTTAGTGAACCATTATGGTGGGAATTTGGAAGACCGGGATGCCAAAATAAATATCAACATGTAGGTCTGGTGAAGGAAATTTTGAGACAAGATGTCTTTCAGTTGAGGCATGATTAATGCTCATCTCACTGTGTACTGGGACATCAGGAAGGTTCCCTGAAAGACCCTACCCACCAGAGCCTCCATCTTTTGAAAATACACATTCATTTGAGAGGCAAACAAGCAAGAGATTGATTGATTGATTGGTTGGTTGGTTGGTTGGTTGGTTGATTGATTGGGAGAAAACTGAGAATGCCATAAAAGGTATTCCATGTTTTCCTAGGGTCATCATGGAAGGCTCAAACTCACAGCGGCAGGGGCAGCTGTGATCCAATGAGGCCAGGCGACAGCTCAAGATGGCAGCTAAACCTGGCAGCTGCATCCAGGTGTACCAGTTGGCAGATATGAAAGATGCAAGAGTGAGATTTGTATGGAGGCTTGTACCAAGGATCCAGAAAGCTAAAACCAGAAAGTGCCTGGTAGGGTGAAAATTCCATTCAAGGAGGCCTTGTGAAATTGCTACATAAAACTGGGAAGGTGAAATCTAAGGCACAATGGAAAGAGACCCCAGAATACTGGAGAGCCAGGACTCTGGGATCATCTACCAAGGAAAGTTGCATGCTTGGAGCGGAGTCAACCCAAAGAAAAGCTGTATGTGACGCAGACAGCAGAGCCAGAGAAATGGAGCTACTCAAGCCTTTGGAGCACAAACAGTCCCACCACCGACTCCAGATGCTCAATTTGGAGCCACAGAATTTGTATGGTGGAAATATAAAAGGTTTTTTGTTGTTGTTGTTGTTTTGGTTTTGTTGTTGTTGTTGTTTTGGTTTTTTGTTGGTTTTTTTTGGTTATACATTGGTCCACAGTTAAAGAGTTTGTCTGACTCTAGAGACTCTAAACTTTCACTTCCAATAGTGCTGAAGCTGTTAAAGGCTATGGGAAATTTTTAAGTAGGACTGAATGCATTTTTGATTATGAGACAGCCATGAACCTATAGAGCGGTGGAAGGAACTGGCTTAAGAGTGACATGCTTGGGTGCCAAGTTCATGGGGGCAGAGTAGACTGGTGATGGTTAATGCTGATTGTTAATTAGCCATGCTCTAGACTCACCTAGGAGACATGCCTTTGAGAGAGTTTCTGGACTCTGGGTTCATCAGAAGGGAGAAGACCCACCTAAAATGTGTGTCCGCATTCTGTTGGCCAATACTGAACAGAAAGAAGAAGGCATACTGAGGGGAGTTCACTCCCCTCTGCCTTTTGACTGTGTGTGTAAGGTGATCCACTGCCTCAAGAGCCTGCTGCCACAATTTCCCTGTCATGGCGGACTCTACCCTCAAACTGTGAATCAGAGCAAACCCTTACTTCCCTTGGCCGCTTCCATCAGGCATCTTGTCACAGCAACAAAAAAAACCGTTTAGCTATGTGAAGGCATCTAGAAGCTTGAGTGTAGCATAAACAAGACCCTCGTGTTCATTTATCTCACGACTCAATCACACATGCTTGGTAATTTTTTTACTGTGTTCCCAGTACTGCTCTAGGTGCGAATCCTATAGCCATGATGGAGAAATAGATAAAAGAGAGGACAGGCAGGGCAGGTGGAAAGTTACAGTGCATCTCGGGTTCTTCATCCTTCAGAGTTCTACCCAGAGCATGGTCACCAGAATTATCCATTTTGACTCAACTCCATGAGCCTTCCAAATAGGACTCCCATGGGGAGAGGATCCCTGGGTACGGAGTATTTTGTGGAACAGCAATTTTAAAACTAGAGCCAGTGAACCTGTAGCAGTGTTAGAGGATGGGAACAGGCAGAAGACTGTAGCTTTCGTCATAATTCTCATCGACTTAACTTCTCATCAAATCTGTATAGTGCTTTTATGAAAAAGAATAAGAAGAGAAAACCCCAGACACATATGATTACCTAGTGAGTCCTAATCATCAAAACATGCAGATATAAGCAGGACTAGAACATATATTGGTCTTATGATATATTATATATATGATATATATATATATATATATATATATATATATATATATGATATTGGTCTTAGAGATATT